>NC_141545.1:32280602-32323102 GCF_021556685.1 Rattus norvegicus
CACAGACAGCTAAGAGGAGGGTCTCTTCTGCATTGGGGGGAACTTGAGCACTAGGAGCTTTCAAAGCCCACCTACATAGTGACACACTTCCTCCAACAAGGTCACACCTCATAATGCCACTTCCCGTGGGCCAAGCACATTTAAACCACGGCCCCTGATAATCATGAGGACATAAGTTCAGTCTTCAGAGCCTACATTAAGACAGTGGGCATGAAGGTGCACACTGGTAGTCCCTGACTTGGGAGGCAGAGATAAGTGGCTCCCCGAGGCCAGCCAACCTTGGGACAACAATAAGTCCAGGTTGGTGAGAGACCCTAATCTCAGAAAACACTATAGAATAGCATCCTGAGAATTGGTGCCCAAGGTTGACCCCTGACCTCTTGCTGGTGTATGTACATGTGCGCCCGTTCACACCTGCACCTGCCAGCATATACGCAGAAACACGTACGTACTGTGATAAAAACACCACGTGACTGAGTTCATATCCAGCAGTGAGCTCATATCTCGGCAGGCGATTCAGTCTCTCAGGGGCCAGGCGAGTCATTTTTATTTTTATGAAAGGTAGACAGGAATGAAAATTTACCGAGAACCCCACAGAGGCCACATGTGTTGATAAGCACTTCATACACCACTTTCAGAGGAAGGGAAACTCAGAGATCAGCCACTGACCCAAGGAGGCACAGCCAGGAGGCACAGAGCCTGGCACGCTCCAGATTGCGTGCTCTCTAAAGCTCTCGAATCCGTTGGGAGGGTGGGAACTAGTTGTGGTGGTGCACACCTGTCATCCCACACTCAAGAGGTGGAGGCAGGAGAATGAGGGGTTCAAGGGTCAGTCTCTGCTGCGTAGTGAATTTGAGGTAAGCCTGGTCTACATGAGACCCTGTCTCAAGACCCCAAACATACAGCAGGGTTATTCGTCCCAGTGTTTCTTAACCTGTGTTTTCCTAATGGTTCTTATTTAAGTTGTAGTGTGCTTTTGGTTGACTTAAGATGATATTTTAAAAATTTCTCAGCCTTCTATGGTGCTAATGATCACTAGAGGCAACCTGCCCAAACAAAACCTTTTTGAAGTCCTCAGTAATTATTAAGTGTAGAGAAGTCTTGAGAACAAAAAACTTGAAACCATCTCCCCTTCTCTGGTTCCTTTGCCCTCCTCCTCTTCCTCCTTTTCTTTGTCCTCAGCCTGTTTCTCCTCCTCATCTCCTTCCTCGATTCCACCCTCCTCCCCTTCCTTTTTCTTTCTTCCCCTCCTTTCCTAATTCTTCCCTTCCCCACTCATTTTTTTCCTCTTCCCTTCCTGGTCTTCCCCTTCTTCCCCCTTCCTCATCCCTTACCCCTCCTCCCACCTCCTCTCCTTGTCCCCTCACCCTCTTCCCTTTCCCCTTCCTTGCTTTGCCCTTCTTCCCTTCCACCTCCTCCCCTTCTTCCTTTTCCCTTCCTTCTCATCCCCTTCTCATCCCATCTTCCTTTCTCCTTTTCCCTCCTCCCCTCCTTCTTACCCTCCTCCTGTTCCCCTCCTAGCTTTCTTCCTCCTCCTTTACTCTTCCTCCTTTTACCCCTCCTCCTCCCCTTCTCCCCCCTTTCTCCCTCCCATCACCCCTCCTCCCTTTCCTCCTCCTCTTCTTATTCCTCCTTCCCTTCCTCTGCTCCATCTCCTCCATAGCTCCTTGTCCCTTTCCCTCTCCTCCAGGTGGTAGTTCCTTCTGTTCTGCCTTACCCCTCTTTACTCTCCTGGACTTCTCCCTCATTTCCAGCAGCTTCTTCCTGGTTAGGCTGAGATCCACTGATGGACCGTAAGGCCGATACAATTCAAGCCTGTTCCTGGCCTCAAGAAACAGGGCACAGCCACAGCAGATCTAGAGGGGGAGAAAAATTCCTGATGCTGACTTGGCAATGGTCTTCCAGTTAATTGGCACCTGGAGACTTGTCGCTATGTTTTAAAGGGGCCCCCTGCTCTCTGCAGACCTGAGGCTGCACCTCCCTTGGGGAATTCCAAGGTCAGGGAAGGATGGCAGACCTCACGTCATGGTATATCACATTTCAAGACTGTTTTCTTCCCCCAAGACATCAGTTGCAGGAAGGGGACGCTGGGCATGAGTTTTAGGGGGTAGCCCTCCCTCTCCATCAGCTAAGATCTAGTTTAGTTGTTTTAGGAGAAAGAGTTGGGGAAGGGCGAGAGGGGAAGAAAAAAGCAAGCTCGGGGGTTAGTGTTGCGCACCTATGAGGGGTAGAAGACAACCTTCTTCCATTTCCTTTGAGACAGAATCTCTCATTAACCTGGAATTCACCAAGTAGGCTAGATCAGGAACACTCAGGGATCCCCCAAGACTCTACCTTGGAAGTGCTAGATCATAAGGTCATACCACCACTCCTGGGCTTTAAAAGGGTTTGCTTGTTTGTTTCTAAATACCATTTTTATTTAGTTTTGTGTGTACATAACAGTTTAAGTAGAAGATAACTTATAGTACTCAGTTCCCTCTATTGTCTGGGTCCCAGGATTCAATCCTAGGATTTCAGGCTTGGTAGCAAGCACATAGACCCACTGAGCCATCTCACCCTTGTTCGGCTTTTAAACATGGGTTCAAATGGATAAAACTCAGGTCCTCCTGCCTGCAGGGCAAGCCTCTTACTGTGTCACCTTCCACTCCCAGAACTAATGTTCTTCTGAATCTGACTCATGGGATGGCACAGCAAGTTGGAGACAAACCTGATACTACTCAGGACGTTTTGTGTGTTCAAATTTTTGACTTTCAATCTGATTCCCTCTGTGGCCCCAGAGAAACCTGTCCTCAGCTGCTCGGAGAGGGAGAACAGTGCTTCTGGGGAGACTGTGAGGAAGATCATGCTGGGCAAAGCCCTGAGTAAGAGGGAGAATTTAACAGGGAAGAGGCCCGAATCACCCCTAGGAGAACCAAGAGAGAACACTTGAAACCACAAAGTTCATGGCTCCTTGTAGAGTGGACATAGTAAAATAATACAAGAATATTTTGCATATCTAAATTTCACAGCACAGAAAGAAGTAGAATAAATAACAAGATTTTAGTCATTTTTTGAGCCTATAAAGAATATCCGAAATTAAATAATTCAACTTTATTTTCATTGTTATTTTTTATTAAAGATTTATTTTGTTTTATTTTTATGTGAGTATTCATGGCTTTTTTTTAGGGTGGCTATAAGAAGATATTCTGTCTGTATTTATTAAGCTAGCCATAATTTTAGGCTCATATAAAAAACAAAATATGTAAGTATATCTTAGCTTGTGCTCCCATACAAGAAGACGCAAGGATGAGTACTCTATAAAGAAAGGAAACTTATTTTTCACTGTTTTGAAAACTGAGAGAACCAAGGTTGAAGAACCAGCAGATTTAGTGAGGTCCCTTTGCCTCCAGACCGATATCTTAATTCTCTGCCTGGCAAGGGAGAATAGGACGTCCATCCCTCAGCGAGGACCTCTCAAGATGTCGAACCCTAATGACTCAACCATCTTCCAAAGTCCTGTCTCTCTCAGCACTATTGCACTGGGGATTGAGTTTAGCAATGAAACTCTGAAGGAGAGACCAGCACATCCCAGCTGTGTCAAGAAGTCGAGATAGTTTAGTCAGAAAGGACAGTTATGTCAAGAAAGACTTCTTGGAGGAAGTCATACGTGAGCCCGATGGCAAAGAATAGGCAGAAGTCACTGAGATGAAGAGAACAAAGCATGTATCAGGCATAGGAGACGTACCAAGGTGACGGCTAATATTGATGGTTGACTGGGCTGGATTTGAACCCACCTAGGAGGCACATCTATGTGAAGTGTTTTTTTTTTTTCTTACCTTATTTTAAAGTGTGGGGGAGCATGTGGGTGTATGCACGCATGCACATGCATGTGGGGGTGTAGATGCCCATGGAGGCCAGAGGAATGGGATTATCTGGAGCTGGAGTTACAGGTGGTTGTGAGCTCTGCCTGATGTGGGTGCTAAAAACCAAACTCAGTTCCTCTAAAAGAGCAGTACGTGCTCCAAACTGCTGAGCCATCTTCCCACTTTAGGTATTGTATTTTTGTGTGTGTGTGGTTGATTGATGGATTTTGTATATGTTATATATATATATATATATATATATATATATATATATGTATATATATATATATTCATGTGTGTACATGCATGTGCCTGTAGATGCCAGAGACGGGCACTGTCTTCCTCAGTTGCTTTGTCTTTGGAGATAGGGTCTACTCACCGAACCTGGAACCTACCAGGTTTGCCTAGGACGGCTGAACAGTGAGTTCCAGGGAGACACCGGTCACCTCAACTGTTATATGCTGGAGTTACATGTGAGTATTTAGTACTCCTGCTTACACAGCATACACTTTAGCCACTGAGCCACCTCCTCGGGTCCCTGTGAAGGATTTCTAAGTTGGCTTAATTGAGGTAGGATGGCCTATGTTGTATGTGCACACCTCCATCCCATGGGGGTGGGTGCTGGGTGGGCAGAGTGCATAATAAAGGAGACGGAGCTCTGAGCCCCAGCATTCACCGGTCTGTGCTTCCTGACTTTGCATACGAGGCAAGCATCTGTCTCATCCTCTTGCCTCTCTGGCTTTCCTGCCGTGTTCTTTAGGCCATGTTCTTTCCTCTTCTTGCCTGAACTGTGAGCTAAAACAAACCTTTCTTCCTCAATTGTCAGGTGTTTTGTCATAGCAACAAGAAAATAACTAACAGAACCAGCCACACAGCAAGCTGCTCCCAGAAGCTCTGGAGGAACCTGAACATTGTGTTCGGATCAGAGATGATGCTCGCAGTGGCTGGGTACAGTGGCTGCCTGGAGCCATGCCTGATATAAAGCAATGCTTACAATTCAGAAATCAAGACTGCATCGACCACAAAGTGCCCAACTCTACGTGGTCCTTTCACCTTTATACTTCTGATTTCTGGCCCAGAGTCCAGGTACATCAAGCCATGTGTCCATTTGTAGCTGCAAGGGAGGCTGAACAAATCAACACCTTTTGTTTTAACTCCCGTTTGACTGGTAGTTCAAAAAAATATTAAGAGGGATTGGATGTTAGGCAGCCAAAAAGAATGACAATTATCACTCTGTTAGGAATGGAACTGAAGGGACGACTTTTAAAACAATAACAATTATCACTCTACCGGGAATAGGATGAAAGGATGGGTTGAAATGACTTCGTAAGACTTCCTCAGAGAGCAAATGCCTCAACTACTAAAGGAAATTAAGGAACACTGATGCCTGGCCATTATGGTTTTATTAACTCCTAAGGAGAGCCCTTCACTGGCTTAACGGGAGCTTTGGCACTGCAAATTGAATGCGACTCTCTGTCCTCATGTCTTGTTTTATGATGGGACCCTGCGGACACCATCCTTTATAAACCCACATGCATTACAGAAACAGCAGGCAGTTCAATCGCTTCTCTTCTGATCAGCCCAGGCTGACATTTGAAGTATTTTCTATTTTAACCCAGAGGGTGATGGTTAATGCTGTTATTCTGAATGCTGAAGTGTGTGTGACGAGATTATACTGGGGGCTACTTGTTAGCTAAGAGGGACTTAAGAGTCACAGGGGCACCTTGAGTTTCTAGAAGGCCGGGACGCTCCCAGAAAATGGCTCTTAAGTTGGATGGAGGTATAACTCCACACTGCCACTCAGAGCTCTGTCAGGTGTTCCCTTTAATCTTTAAAAAGGGACTTGACTAAGGTAAACTGAGATCCTCCACACCAATGCAGAAAAGAAACTCAAGATGAGTAGGTATGAGCAGAGAAAGGGCTTATTAGAAGGGGTGTGTGTGTGTGTGTGTGTGTGTGTGTGTGTATGCACACATGCATGTGAAAGCCAGAAGAGAATGGTGGGTACCTTCCTCAGCCTTACTCTCTTGTTGAATGTGAATATGGCCAGGTCCTCTGAGCAAACAGCCACCATGTTCATAAGATCAGCTGTGCTTGAGTACAAGACACAATCCCAGTGGGCTTGTGGACTATTGGCATTTCTTTAGGGAAGGAGGGACTGGTGATGATCACTGGACCCTTAGCTGAGATGGTAGTTCCTCCTTCCAGCCATTTATGGATAACTGGACACTCGTTGCGCATGACCTCTGGATCTGGGAGTTAGAGAAGTATATAGGTTCAGGGAAGTTAGTTGAAGGCGCTCTTACATCTATGTAGATACAGGGAAGCCATCATTCATTCTGGGCGAAGACTTCCCAGGGCAGCTGCTCTGGGGTCACCCATGTCAAAAACTCCTCACCAATGCTCGACCAGTAAGGTCTGATAAACTCATTGATTCCCAGAGTTGACAGTGGTGGAATTATAGTTTGGTTTGTCATTAGAATTTTTTCCTTTTCTTTAAGAAAATCTATTACTATTTGTAGTCATTTTACATTCCATCACCCCCATCCTCTACTCCCAGCCCCACCCTTACAAATCCTTCCTCCTATTTCCCTTCTCCCTCTCCTCAGAGAAGGGGAGGCCGCCTTGAGTTCCACCTCACCCTGAAACATCTAACCTCAGCAGGAATAAGCATCATCCTCTCCCAGTGAGACCCAATCAGGCAGTCCAGGTAGGGGGAAGGGGATCCAACGGCGGGGAACAGGGACTGAGATAGCCCTTGCTCTGCTTGTTAAGGGTCCCACATGAGAACCAAGGTGCATATTTGTTCCAAATGTGTAGGAGGCCTAGGCCCAGCTCCTGCATGCTCCCTGGTTGGTGGCCTAGGCTCTGTGAGCCTCCGTGGTTCCAGGTTAGTTGACTCTGTAGGCTCTGTGGTGTCCTTGACCCCTGTGTCTTGCTCACTTCTATCCCCATTTTTTCACAAGACTCCGTGTTGGGTGTAAGACTCTGAATCTGACTCCACCCACTGCTAGATGAAGCTTCTCAGGAGACAGCTATGCTACGTTCCTGTTTGCAAGCATAGCAGAGCATCATTAATAGTGTCAGGGGTTGGCTCTCTTGCATGGGATGGGTCCCAAGTTGGGACAGCCATTGGTTGGCCATTCCATCAGTCTAGGCTCCATTTTTTTTCCTTGCACATCCTGTAGGCGGGATAAAATTTGAATTAAAGGTTTTGTGGGTGGATTGATGTCCCCCTCCCTGGCTATAGAAGGTGGCCACTTCAGTGGTGGCCATCTTCCTCTGGTAGGAATCCAGGCCTCCAGCTAGTCACCAGAGATGCCCCCCCCCCGTATTTTCATTCTTACTCCCAGCCCACCTCCCATTTCCCTTCTCCCCACACTTGATCACCATCCCTGTTCCCCTCCTCACCTCCTCTCCTACCTAGTTCCCTCTCTCTACCCACCGCCTATGACTACTTAGTTTCCCCTTATGAGTGAGACTTGAGCATTCATCCTCCCTTGGGACCTCCTTATTAGCCAATTTCTTTGTGTCTGTGGGCTGTATCTGGCTCTATCCTACACTTCATGGCTGATGTCCACTTATAAGTGAGTATATACCATGCCTGTCCTTCTAGTACTGGGTTGACTCACTCAGGATGAAATTCTCAAGTTCCATCGATTTGTCTGCAAAATTCACAAGGACTTGGTTTTTAATTGCTGAACGGCATCCATTTCTGCATTCTTCAGTTGAGAGACACTTAGGTTGCTTCCAGGTTTGGGCTATTATGACTAAAGCTGCTCTGAGTAGAGTCAAGCAAGTGTCCCTGTGAGAGAGTGGGGCATCTTTTGGGTATATGCCCAGGAGTCGTATATCTGGGTCTTGAGATAGAACTAGTTTTCTGAGAAACTGCCAAAGTGATTTCCAGAGTAGTTGCACGAGTTTGACTCCTCCCAGCAATGGAGGAGTGTCCCCCTTGCTCCGCATCCTCGCCAGCTTGTGATATCAGTTGAGTTTTGATCTTAGCCACTCTGGTGGGTATAAGACGGAATGTCATGTGGTTTTGGTTTGTATTTCCCTGATGAGTAAGGACCGCTAACATTTCTTCAAGTGCTTCTCAGGCACTTGATACTCTCCCTCTCTGCTTAGCTCTGTACCCTGTTTTTAAAATCAGGTCATTTGGCTTGGTGTCTAAGTTCTTGAGTTCTTTATATATCTTGGCTATTAGCCCTCTGTTGGATTTAGGGTTGGTGAAGATCCTTTCCCAATCTGTAGGCCGCTGTTTTGTCCTCTTGATGGCGTCCTTTGCCTTATAGAAGCTTTTTAGTTTCATGAGGTCCCATTTATCCATTGTTGACCTTAGAGTCCAAGCCATTGGTGTTCTGTTCAGGAAGTTGTCTCCTGTGCCAATGCATTCAAGGCTCTTCCCCGCTTTTTCTTCTATTATATTTAATGTATCCAGTGTTGTGCTGAGGTTTCTGATCCACTTACACTTGAATTTTATACAGGGATCTATTTGCATCCTTCCAAATGCAGACATCCAGTTAGACCAGCACCATTTTTTTTTGAAGATGCTTTCTTTATTCCATTGGTTTGTTTTGCCTTCTTTGTCAAAAATCACGTGCTTGTAGGTACATGGGTTTATTTCTGGGTCTCTGATTTGATTCCATTGATTAATATGTCTGCTTCTATACCAATACCATGCAGTTTTTTATTACTATTACTCTGTGGTACAGCTTGACATCAGGAATGGTGACAACCTCCAAAAGTTCTCTTATTGTACAGGATCGTTTTAGCTATCCTGGATTTTTTTGTTTTTCCACATGAAGTTGAGGATTGCCCTTTCAAGGTCTGTAAAGAATTGTGTTAGGAATTTTGATAGAAATTGCATTCATCTACAGAGTGCTTTTGATGAGATGGCCATTTTCACTGTAGTAATACAATCGATCCATGAGCATGGGAGATTTCCATCTTTTAATATCTTCCTCAACTTGTTTCTTCTGAGATGTGAAGTTTTTGTCAGACAGGTTTTTCACTTGCTTGCCTAGAGTTCCACCAAGATATTTTATATTGTTTGTGGCTATTTTAAAGGATGTTGTTTCTCTAATTTCTTTCTCATCTATCATTTGTATAAAGGAGGCTACTCATGTTTTTAAAGTTAATTTTGTATCCAACCATGTTGCTAAAGATGTTTGCTGGTAGAATTTTAGGGATCACTTATATATACCATCATAGCACCTGTGAATAGCAATACTTGGACTTCTTCTCTTCTAACATGTATCCACTTGATCTCCTTTAGTGGTTTTATTACTCTAGCTAGAACTTCAAGTACTATATTAAATAGATAGGGAGAGAGTGGGCAGCCTTGTCTTGTCCCTGATTTTGGTGGAATTACTTTACGTTTCTCTCCATTTAATTTGATGTTGGCTATTGACTCGCTGTATATTGCTTTTACTATGTTTAGGTATGGGCCTTGTATCCCTGATCTCTCTAAGACGTTTTGCTCTGAAGGAGTGTTAGATTTTTGTCAAAGGCTTTTTCAGCATCTAATGAGATGACTGTATGATTTTTTTCTTTCAGTTTGTTTATATGGTAGATTGTATTGATGGATTTTCATATATTGAACTATTCCTGCATTCCTGGGATGAAGTCTACTTGATCATGGTGGATGATGAATTTGATTTGCTCATGGATCTGATTTACGAATATTTTATTGAGTATTTTTGCATCAATATTCATAAGAGAAATTGTTCTGAAATTCTTTCTCTATTGAGTCGTTGTGTGGTTTAGTTATCAGGGTGACTGTGGCCTCATAAAATGAGTTTGGCACTGTCCCTTCTGTTTCTATTTTGTAGATACGTTGAGGAGTTTTGTTATTAGCTCTTCCTTGAAAGTCGGGAAGAATTCTGTACTAAAACCATCTGGTCTTTTTTAGTCAGGAGAATTTTAATAACTGCTTTTATTTCCTTAGGGGTTATAGGACTGTTTCAATAGTTTTCTTGACCTTGATTTAACTTTGATGAGTAATATTTGTCTAGAAAAATCATCCATTTCATTTAGATTTTAAAATTTTGTGGAGTAGAGAGGTATTTGAAGTAAGACATAATGGATTTTTTTTTTTTTTTTTAGTTTCTTGTTGTTTGAGTCTGTTGTTATATCCTTCCTTTTCATTTCTGATTTTGTGTATTTGGATACTGTCTTTTAGTTAGTTTGGCTAAGGGTTTGCTTATCTTGTTGACTATCTCAAAGAACCAGCTCTTGTTTTCCTTAGTTCTTTGTATTGTTTTCTTTGCTTCTAATTGATTGATTTCTGACCTGAGTTTGATTATTTCTTGCTGTCTACTCCTCTTGGATGTGTTTGATTCCTTTTCCTTTTCCTCTTCCTCTTCCTCTTCCTCTTCCTCTTCCTCCTCCCCTCCTCCCCTCTCCCTCCCCCTCTTCTTCCTCTTCCTCTTCTTCTTCTTCTTCTTCTTCTTCTTCTTCTTCTTCTTCTTCTTCTTCTTCTTCTTCTTCTTCTTCTTCCTCCTCCTCCTCCTCCTCCTCCTCCTCCTCCTCCTCCTCCTCCTCCTCCTCCTCCTCCTCCTCCTCCTCCTCCTCCTCCTCCTCCTCCTTCTTCTTCAAGCTGAGGACCGAACCCGGGACCTTGCACTTGCTAGGCAAGTGATCTACCACTGAGCTAAAAACCTTCTTTTTCATTCTAGAGCTTTCAGATGTACTTTTAAACTGCTAGTATGAGAACTCTAGTTTATTTATGAAGGCACTTAGTGCTGTGAACTTTCCTCTGTGCACTGCTTTCATTGTGTCCTATAAGTTTGGGCATGTTGTGTTTTTTTTATTATTATTTGAATTGTATAAAGCCTTTAATTTCTTTATTTCTTCCCTGACCCAATGATCACTGAGTAGGTTTAGTTCCCACAGGTTTGTAGGCTTCCTGTTGTTTATGCTGTTGTTGAATTTCAGCTTTAATCCGTAGTGGTCTGATGAGATACAAGGGGTTATTTCAATTTTCTTGTATTTGTTAAGGCTTGTTTTGTGACCAACTACATGGTCAATTATGGAGAAGGTTCCATGAGGTGCTGGGAAGAAGGCATATTTTTTTGTGTTTGTGTTTAATGTTCTGAAAATATTGGTTAAGTTCATTTGATTCATAGCACCAATTAGTTTCATTATTTCTCAGTTTAGTTTTTGTCTAGATGACCTGTCCATTGGTGAGAGTGGGGTATTCAAATCTTCCACTACTAATGTGTGGGGTTCTATTTGTGGTTTAAGCTTTAGCACAATTTCTTACAAATGTGGTTGCCCTAGTGTTTAGGGAAAAGATGTTCGGTATTGAGACATCACATTGGCAGATTTTCCCTTTGAGTATGAAGTGTCACTCCCCATCTCTTTTGACTAATTTTGGTTGAAAATCTATTTTATCAGATATTAGAATTTCCCCACCAGCTTGCTTCTTGAGTCCATTTGCTTGGAAAACACTTTCCAGTCCTTTACTCTAAGGTAATGTCTATCTTTACTGCTGATGTATGTTCCTTGTATGCAACAGAATGATAGATCCTGTTTACACATCCATTCTGCTAGTCTGTATCTTTTTATTAGGGAATCGAGTCCATTGATGTTTGAAAGATATTAGCGACCAATGATTGTTAATTCCTCTTATTTTGATGTTTGTGTGTGTAGGGGGGGGGTAATGCTTCCCTTTATTTTGTTTTTGCTGGTATGGAATTACTTATTTCCTGAGTTTTCTTGGGTGTAATTCACCTCCTTGGGTTGGAATTTTCCCATCTAGTATTTTCTGTAGAGCTGGATTTGTGGATAGATGTTGTTGAAATTTGGTTTGTTTTATCTTGAAATTTCCTATCTTTTCTGTCTATGGTGATTGAGAGTTTCGTTAGTTATAGTAGTCTAGGCTGGCATCTATGATTCATCAGAGGCTGCAAGACATTTTTCCAGGCCCTTACAGCTTTTAGTCAGGTGTAATTCTGATAGGTCTGCCTTTGTATGTTACTTGGCCCCTTTCCCCTGCAGCTTTAATATTCTTTGTTCTGTACATTTAATGTTTTGATTATTATATAGTGGGAGGCTTTTTTTTTCTGCTCCAATCTAATTGGTCTTCTGCGAGGTTATAGGCATCTCTTTCTTTAGGTTGGGAAAGTTTTCTTGCATGATTTTATTGAAAATATTTTCAGGTCCTTGCCTTGGTCTCTTCTCCTTCAATTCCTATTATTCTTAGATCAGGTCTGTTTTTTTTTTTTTATAGTACCCTAGATTTCCTGGATGCTTTGTGTCAGGAATTTTTTAGATTTAACATTTTCTTTTAATTTCTTCTATCATATCGTCTACACCTGAGATTCTCTCTTCCATCTCTTGTATTCTGTTGCATTTGTTGTTCCTGTTCTCTTCCCTAGGTTTTCCAGCTCCAGGATTCCCTCAGTTTGTGTCTTCTTTATTGCTTCTTTTTCCACTTTCAGGTCTTGAGCAGTTTTATCTGTTTCCTTCACTCGTCTAATTGTGTTTTCCTGTATTTCTTTTTTTTTTCTTTTTTTTCGGAGCTGGGGACCGAACCCAGGGCCTTGCGCTTGCTAGGCAAGCACTCTACCACTGAGCTAAATCCCCAACCCCTCCTGTATTTCTTTAGGAGATTTATTAATTTCTTCTTTAAAGGCCTGTTTCATCTCTATAAGATGGGATTTAAGGCCATTTTCTTGCGCTTTGGTTGTGTTGGGATATCCAGGGTATCTAACTTGCTGTAGTTGGGTAGCTGTGCTCTGCAGGTGTCATATTGCCCGGGCTTTTGTTGATTGTGTTCTTACACTGGCCTTTAGCCATCTGGTTGTCCCTGGATATTCCTGATGCTGCAGCTATTGGGAGGTGTAGTCTAAATTCTACGTTCCTGGTGCAGCAAGCCTCTGGTGCGTAGCCTTTGAATGGACAGTGAAGCTCAGGGGGTAGTGCAATTCTCCTAGCAGCTGGGTATGCCTCTGGGGACACATTAGTAAGAGGATTTGGTGAGAGGTGGTAGAACAATGGAGCTTCAAAGGTAAGGGAACAGCAGGGCACTCAGGGCAGGTGAGCATGCCCCAGAGGATTCTGCAAGCAGGGGAATGGGCGCAGGGAAGGAATCTAACCTGTATGTTTCCAGTTCAGCAGCTCTGATTGACATCGGGACATTTTATGAGTAAAAGGTAAACTTTTGTTTAAGACTCCCTAGGGAAGGACTTCTTGGAACATCTCTTAAGAAGGGCTTTTGTACGAATCTGGAGCTAGTCTGGAAACCAAGAAGCACTAGTGATGTTCCTATATCTGTTCCCTGACAGAACTGGTGTTATAGGCCTATGACTGGCCACATGTGGACTTTTACCTACGTGCTGGATATTCAAACTCAAGTCTTTATGCTTGAGCAAGCACTTTTTTTTTTATTAACTTGAGTATTTCTTATATACATTTCGAGTGTTATTCCCTTTCCCGGTATCTGGGCAAACATTCCCCTCCCCCCTCCCCTTCCTTATGGGTGTTCCCCTTCCTTATGGGTGTTCCCCTCCCAACCCTCCCCCCATTGCTGCCCTCCCCCCACCAGTCTAGTTCACTGGGGGTTCAGTCTTAGCAGGACCCAGGGCTTCCCCTTCCACTGGTGCTCTTACTAGGATATTCATTGCTACCTATGAGGTCAGAGTCCAGGGTCAGTCCATGTATAGTCTTTAGGTAGTGGCTTAGTCCCTGGAAGCTCTGGTTGCTTGGCATTGTTGTTCATATGGGGTCTCGAGCCCCTTCAAGCTCTTCCAGTTCTTTCTCTGATTCCTTCAACGGGGGTCCTATTCTCAGTTCAGTGGTTTGCTGCTGGCATTCGCCTCTGTGTTTGCTGTATTCTGGCTGTGTCTCTCAGGAGCGATCTACATCCGGCTCCTGTTGGTCTGCCCTTCTTTGCTTCATCCATCTTGTCTAATTGGGTGGCTGTATATGTATGGGCCACATGTGGGGCAGGCTCTGAATGGGTGTTCCTTCAGTCTCTGTTTTAATCTTTGCCTCTCCCTTCCCTGCCAAGGGTATTCTTGTTCCCCTTTTAAAGAAGGAGTGAAGCATTCACGTTTTGATCATCCGTCTTGAGTTTCATTTGTTCTAGGCATCTAGGGTAATTCAAGCATTTGGGCTAATAGCCACTTATCAATGAGTGCATACCATGTGTGTCTTTCTGTGATTGGGTTAGCTCACTCAGGATGATGTTTTCCAGTTCCAACCATTTGCCTACGAATTTCATAAAGCCGTTGTTTTTGATAGCTGAGTAATATTCCATTGTGTAGATGTACCACATTTTCTGTATCCATTCCTCTGTTGAAGGGCATCTGGGTTCTTTCCAGATTCTGGCTATTATAAATAAGGCTGCGATGAACATAGTGGAGCACGTGTCTCTTTTATATGTTGGGGCATCTTTTGGGTATATGCCCAAGAGAGGTATAGCTGGCTCCTCAGGCAGTTCAATGTCCAATTTTCTGAGGAACCTCCAGACTGATTTCCAGAATGGTTTTACCAGTCTGCAACCCCACCAACAATGGAGGAGTGTTCCTCTTTCTCCGCATCCTCGCCAGCATCGAGCAAGCACTTTTACCCACTAAGCCATCTCCTGAGAGGCATTTTTTTTAGCATAGATTTTAAGCACAGGAGAGAGAGAGAGAGAGAGAGAGAGAGAGAGAGAGAGAGAGAGAGAGAGAAGAGAAGAGAAGAGAAGAGAAGAGAAGAGAAGAGAAGAGAAGATATTGGGGAAAAAAGCAAAAAAAATTTTAAAAAGCCTAAAAGAATAAAACAACAAAACCCACTTGAGATGGGTGTGGCCATTTCAGAGTCCTGTAATGTGTTGTAACTGTAGCCATGTACACCATTTGGTATTTCTCAAGTTACAACTCAAAGGGTTGCCCAGAATTTTCCCTCATCTCTTTTATATAAACACATTTTAATTATATTTATTTATTTATTTATTTATTTCTGTATGTATGTGTGAGTGCAGGGCAGGGCACGTAGAGTGCATATGTGGATATCAGACAACAGCTTGTGGGAGTCAATTCTACCATATTGTGCTTGGAGATGGAACTCAGGCCCTCAGACTTGGCAACAAGGATCTTTTCCTACTGGGCATCTGATTAGCCTGCTCTTCTCTTTTGATAAGATTATAAGGTAGCTATGGAGGTGTCATGGGTGGGCTTTCAACCCAGGAGCTACCAGGGTTTCACAAGGGAGCCATGACATGGCTGTACTTGATAAGCTTCCTAGAAACTTCAGCTTTATCGCTAAGAAGGGAGTTAACCCTTAAACAGAGAGCAATTGCATCGGAACTACTTTTACAAATATGTGTTTATAAATTGAGGAATATGTGTGCCATGACACTTAGGCAGTCAGAAGCAAACTCGAATTCACTTGCCATTGTCTTTGTTGATGAGACCACATTTTTGTTTTAAACTAAGAGTCCCAGTCTCCCTTGACTGAACACAACTAAGGAGTTAGGACAGAGAACGCGGCTACTGTGTTAGCTGCAATGTGGCACCATATTATCCCTGTGCATTCTTATCTCTGCTGCAAAGTCCAGTCAGAAGCACACAGTCAGGTCAACCAGGTCATGCAGTCATGTCTAGTTATACACACACACACACATACACACACAAAGAGAGAGAGAGAGAGAGAGAGAGAGAGAGAGAGAGAGAGAGAATGTATACATTATATATCAAAAATAAAATAAAAATATATATGTAAGTGTATGGCTGTGTCTGTAAGCTATGAATATATGTGTGGATATTTGCATATATTTGTATATTTATGTTCACAGCTACAGAAAAGGAATGAATATATCCATACATATATAACTCAATATATATCCACATATATCTATATATATCAATATATATGCATATATATCAATATATGAATGTATATACATATATTATGTTGAGAGTTTACAGGTACAACCATTGAGTTTCTGAGAGTTTCTGTTTTACATTGATTTATTGTGTGCGTATGTGTGTAAACATGTTCTATTGTATGAATACAGAGGTCAGAGAATAACATATGGGAGTTCTCTTCTTCAGTGTGGGTCCTGGGGATCAAGCTCTGGTTGTCAGGCTTGCCAGCATGCGCCTTTATTGACCAGGTTATCTCTCTAGCCAAGGATGCCGGGAGGTTAAATGGTTCATCCATACAGGTGATCTGGGATGTATTTTTTCTCTGTCTATGGATAGATCAAATAGTCAACGGTAACTCGAATCAATATCAAGAGAGCAGTTTGGTTAGGCATGGTGGTACATGCATTTGGAAAGCAGAGGCAGGAAGATAAGGATGAGTTTGGAGTCAGGATATTTGATGGCGATAAGATACACCATTGCAATGCCAGTTACTTAACATGGTCGTGTGTGTGTGTGTGTGTGTGTGTGTGTGTGTGTGTGTGTGTATCAAGAGAGAGCAAGGAGGAGAAAATAAATATGGAGGAGGAAGAGAAGGAAGGAGAGGAAGATAAAAAGAAGAGGAACAGGATGAAGAAAAGAGGAGGAAGAAGAGGAGGAAGCAGGGAAGGAAGAGTTTTTCACTGTAGACCCTGCCACGGTCATCTATAATGATAGAACGTTTTTGGGAGATGGTGAGGAATTGGAAGGGTTGCAAACAACTAGAGATTCGCTTTGGCTCCAGGCCATGCCCACCAGAGAAAAGGGCACCTTGGCCCAGCTTGTGAAACAAGCCAATGAGTCTTATTTCTTTGTGATTTGAGACCCGGGGTTTATGCCCTCTAGGTCACTTCATGGTGTATTATCTGTGTGTTAGAGGTGCTGGTCCTTGCACGGCAAGATAGGACTTGTTCCTGAAAAACAGGAAGGGAGCTTGGGCAAGTCCAAAGGACATGGGAGCAAGTGTGGGGGAAGACCTTGGTGTTTGCTGTATGATACCTGGTGGGTAGTCTTAAGTTTTTTAAGTTTTACAGTTTTATTTATTTTGTGTGGCACACAAGTACCACAGCCCACACGTGGAGGTCAGAGGACAACTCGGAGGAGCCAGTCCTCTCCTTGTATCATGTGGATTCCAGGACTTGAACTCAGGTCATCGGGCTTGGCAGCAACTGGCTGGCCCAGGAGAGCTTTCTTATGCCTCCAGGTTAACTGATTCCAGGGGACATTGCACATCTGGTTTTTAGTTCCATGAAAGTTGTGTCTCTGTTGCTTTGCTTGATTTTTCTAGCCATTCACAGAGGTCAGGAATACTTGACCTCTCAATACTGCAGGGAATGGTAGCTATGGGGAGTGCAGAGTTGTCCCCTGGATGATTTAAGGAAGACAGGGGGCTTTAGAGTTTGTCTCTTCACCAAATCAGAGAGAAAGGAGGGACAAGACGTCTGTGGACAGCAGCTTCTAACATGAAGACGTGCTCAGATTTCCCATTTATTTTTGAACTCTAAAGACAAAAGCAAACCTGTTACTGGGGCTTTAAACCCAGCCAGGTCTGGTAGTGTACATTGGAAACTCAGCATTTAGGAGGTAGAGGCAGAGGGGTCAGAAACCGAAGGCTATCCTCAGCTACACAGTACTAGTCTGGGTTGTTCCAACAGGACCTTTTCTCAACCAATCAACCAATCAACCAACAACCACCCAACCAACTGTTGTGGTTTGTCCTGAAGTTTTCTGTATTTTGATGCTAATTCCACTGCCCCAAGGACAGCTGCCTAGTCTTATACTCAGAACTCAGGTGACTTCACCTGAATTTGTAAAGTACAGGTGAGGGGCAGGTACAGGATAGAAGGAGGCCTATCATTGGAGGAGAAGGAAGGATGGGCAGGAGAGAGGTTTGAAGGAAGAGGAGGAGACTAGGACAGAAAGGAGAGAGAAAGGGAGAGGAGACAGGTAGAGGAAAGGGTGAGAAGCCATGGCAGGTGATGTTAAGATTCTGCTCTGTGTATTTACAGGTTGTTATCAATGTTCCTAAGGGATGGATGGTACCGGGCTTTGTATGTTTAAGTGGGCAATTATATCTTACCAATTGGGTCAAAGATTATTGTGTTGTGTGTTCTTTTATGTGAGGGTTTGAGTGTAGGAAAGTGTGCGGCTGGGATGTGTTTCCACCAAGATATCTAGCAGATATCTTGGGACACCGTGGTGTGGACCTAGCGGGTAAAAGACTACTATACCATTTTATTTCTATATTTTTACAACAACAACCAACCAACCAAACACTACCATAATACCATCATTTTGAAGTCTATGACTCTTGGAAAAAGACCATAGACATAATCCAGATTTTTTTTTTTTGTACTGTACCAGGACATCAATCTCTGAGGAAAATTAGAGACTGCTGTGAGACAGAGGATGAGGGATGAACTTTTTTTTAAACATTTATTTATTTATTATGTATACATCATACAGCTTTCTGCCTGCATGTATTCCTACAGGCCAGAAGAGGGCACCAAATCCCATTACAGATGGTTGTGAGCCACCATGTGGTTGCTGGGAATTGAACTCAGGACCTCTGGAAGAGCAGACAATGCTCTTGACCTCTCAGCCATCTCTCCAGTCCTGAGGGATGGATTTTTAAAGGCAAAAACTACAAGAAGACCTTGTCTAAGCAAGCTAAGAATTATTTTGCTCTGCCAAGAATAGGTAGTCAAGCTGACCCTAAAATAGTCTGCAAACAAGTTGCAGAAGGGAAAAAGCAGTCAGTCATCTCATAACAGGTCAATGGCCACAGCTGTACATCTTTGGGGGAGGGTCACTGAGTCAAGGATACTGGGATCTTATCTCCCACGGTCCGGAGGAAGAGGCAAACAGCTGGTGGGCACCAAGATGGATGCCTAGCATACAATGGGAATAGCAAAGATAGAAAGATGAAAAACCCACCTGGATTATTCAAAAGTAATCTTTGTTTCCCCTTTAAGACAAAGTCTTATATGTCCCAGGCTGCCATTAAACTACTTCCTGCCTCTCCCTTCCAGGTGGTAGGAACACAGGTGTGTATTTCTATCCTGGTTTGATTTGTATCATTTTGACAAAGCTGGGGTCATCTGGGAAAAGGGAACCT
The DNA here is from genome assembly GCF_021556685.1 of Rattus norvegicus. Classification (NCBI taxonomy): domain Eukaryota; kingdom Metazoa; phylum Chordata; class Mammalia; order Rodentia; family Muridae; genus Rattus; species Rattus norvegicus. The sequence continues at coordinate 32,299,460 of NC_141545.1, forward strand.
CGATTGAGAAAATGTCTCCATAAGATTAGCCTGTGAGCATGTCTATGGGACATTTTCTCCATGGCTGTTGTGGGACAGTCTAGCCCAGTGGTTCTCAACCTGTGGGCCAGAACCCCTTCAAGGGGCCTGAATGACTCTTTCACAGGGGCTGCCTAAGACTGTTGAAAACCACAGATATTTACATTATGATTCACAACAGTGGCAAAATTACAGCTATGAAGTAGCAATGAGAATAATGTTAGGTTTGGGGGTCACTACAACATGAGGAACTGCATTAAAGGGTCACAGCGTTAGGCAGGTTGAGAACCACTGGCCTAGCCCACTGTGGCTGTGAGCAGTACTCCCCCTGAGTAGGTTGTCCTATGTTGAGGAAAAAAAAAATCAAACCAAGCAAGCCAGTTGGGGAAGCCAATGAGATATGTTTCTCTGGTGCCTCCTCCTTCCTGCTTGACTGACTGTTCTGACTCCCTTCACTGTGAGTTGCGTTTGGCTGCAGTGTTTATCATGATAGAAAGCTAATTTGAATAACCAACAAATAAATTCAGTTTATGTGGTGCCAGGGACCAAATCTAGAGCCCAGTGTATGCTAAGCAAACACAAAAGATCTATAATCCTACATCCTTCCTCCCTCCCTTCCACCATCCATCCTACTCTCCCTCCCTCCTTCCCTTCCTCCTTCCCTCCCTCCTTCCCTTCTTTCCTCCTTCCTTCCTCATTTTTATAGATTATTTTTATATGCATGTACAGGTGCTTTGGAGGTCAGAAACATTGGGTTTCTTAGAGCTGTAGTCACAGGCCTCGTAAGCTGCCCAACTTAAGTTGCGGGGGAGCTAACCCGGGGCTTCTGCAAGAGCGGCAAGCTCCTTTAACTACTGGTCCATTTCTCTAGGCTGTTAGTCCCTTATTTTTTGTTTTTATTCTCTTGAGACAGGGTCATACCCTGCAGGCCAGGATGGGTAGAAAGTCACTCCGTAGCCAGGATGGCCTCAACTTGGTGGTGTGCTGGTCCTCCCGCCTCTACCTCCAGGATGCCAGGATTAAGATGTGAACCACCCGGCCCAGCTTCAATGCCTGCTTATATGTGTATTCCTGGAAAAGCTAACAGCAATGATAAGAAAGTGTGTCCCCCAATGCACCTACCAGACTCATGCCAAGCCTCCACTTAGCAATTGCCACAAAAGAATGGAGAACCCAAACCAGGCATGGTGGTGCATGTTATCTATAATCTCAGCATGGCCGGGCAGGACTGGGGGATCAGGGGATGGGGGAATTGACTGGGAGAGGAGGATCATGAGTTCAAGGCCACTCTGGGCTCCATGGTGAGGTGTCGTTATAAAGTAACACACTGGATGTATGAAGCTTCACGGAGGAAGGGACACTGATCTTGTGGATTAGCTGTCAGTAGAGAACTCCACTCCAGTTGTTCGTTCTCATATCTCTGCCTTGGCAGCCAATGGGGACAACAATTTTTCCTCAGAGTTAAATCAATGTATACATGCTGCGTAAACCCATAAGTGACTCACACAGGTTCGTCATTTCTCTTGGTGGGGGTGGACTTACTGTTCTTTTGTTTCTAGACTGCTGGGGTAGACAGTGTGGACTACTTAACCCATGGCCCCTATCTAGTCCCAGAGGAATGAAAAGAAAAATTACTCATCAAAATCAGAGAAAGAGCTGCCTTGGTCAGGAGCCACCCATGGGGAGCAGGCAGACAGGATGGGGCTGCTGATTCCTTTCTGAATGTGGCAGTGGCCAACTTCTAAGCTCAGTGTCCAGGTCAGGAGACAGAGACAACCGTCGGACAGTTGTGAGCTTCTTCTGCGTGACCATGGTGGCTTTGGGGGCTCAATTCAGAGAGCAGATAGAGGACCCTGGAAAGGAGATTTTGTGGGTGTCTCATGACCAGAAGCTCAAGGTTTTGTTTTTTTTCTTTTCTTTTCTTTTTTTTAGGAGCTGGGGACCGAACCCAGGGCCTTGCGCTTGCTAGGCAAGCACTCTACAACTGAGCTAAATCCCCAACCCCCTGGTTTTCTTATAACCTATCTGATAGGCTTGGGATGTGTTTTCACATGGGCCTGTAGTGGAATCAAATTCTTCTGCGGCCCATTTTGCCCCCTAGTAGAAGTACTTGAGCCTCTCCATTGTGTGGTTGGTCTTGCAGCTGTCGTTTGTCAATGTTTGCTAGTTTGGTTGTTGCTCACTTGTTTCATGTTGTTTTGAGACAGGGTCTCACGTATCCCAGGCTCTCTTCAAACTTCTTATGTAGCTGAGGATGACCTTGAACCCCCAATCCTCTAGCCTTCAACTCCCCACTGCCCGAGTTATAGGCATACAGCACGGTGCCTGGTTCATGCAGCGCTCAGGACAGAACCCAGAGATTTGTGTATACAAGGCAAGCACTGTACCCACTGAGCTTCATCCACGGCCCACAACCCCACCTTTTGAGGGTGATCTAGCTAAGCCATGCACACATTCACCTGCATGTAAGTTAGGGGAGCTGTGCCCCAGGAGTAGAAAAGACTGGATCCTGCTCTGTCTCTGCACTCTGGCCTGCTGCTTCTGCAATCACTGGCTGGTACCTGGCTGGTGCTGAGAGAAGGGTCATTAAACGGGCCTGGGAAGGAAGTCATGCTATGATTCCCTGGGGCCAGCAGTCATTTATCACCATCCAAGGGTGGAGATAAGACAGGGAAGGAGGAGAAGATGACTCAGAGAAAAGGCCATCTTAGATGCCCTTCATGATCCTCTTACAGCCATTCATATCGTGTCTTATTGATGTATTTATTCATCCATTCATCTAATGTTATGGATGGAACTCAGGACTTGAACAAGCCAAGCAAGTGTTCAACCTCTGAGCTACAGGCCAGCCAACTCTACCACTGAGCCACGCCCCCAGCCCCTCCCTGGGGGATTCTAGGCAGGGGCTCTACCACTGAGCCACGCCCCCAGCCCCTCACTGGGAGATTCTAGGCAGGTGCTCTACCACTGAGCCACGCCCCCAGCCCCTCACTGGGGGATTCTAGGCAAGGGCTATACCACTGAGCCATGCCCCCAGCAGGTGCTCTACCACTGAGCCATGCCCCCAGCAGGTGCTCTACCACTGAGCCACGCCCCCAGCAGGTGCTCTACCACTGAGCCACGCCCCCAGCAGGTGCTCTACCACTGAGCCACACCCCCAGCCCCTCACTGAGGATTCTAGGCAGGGGCTCTACCACTGAGCCAGGCCCGCAGCCCCTCACTGGTGGGTCCAAAGTAAGCATTCTTAGTACTAAAGCATGCCCCTGAGTCCTCATCCCCTTTTTGAGACAGGGTCTTACTCTATAGGACAGGATGGCTAGGAATTGACTCTTAGCCTAGGCAGGCCTTAAATTTGTGATTTTCCTATCTCAAGCCCCCAAATTCTGTTATGATAGGCATGTGTTACCATGTCCACCCGTAACATTTATTTTAATAATAGCATCGTAAACATTCTTTTTCTTGTCTTTGTCTCTGTCTCTCTCTTATGTTTGTGTGTGTGTGTGTGTGTGTGTGTGTGTGTGTGTGTACTCAGTTTACATGCACGTGGAGGTCAGAGGTCAGTTTAGCTGAGGTCCTCAGGCATTTTTCATTTTGTTGCTTTGAGACGTGGTCTCTCCCTGGCCCAGGACCCATGAACTAAGCAAGGCTGTTTAGCCACTTGCGGGTCCAAGTTCAGCCTTACTGCTGGGTTGTGTGAATGCAGCTTGGGGAGATGAAATGCGGGGACTCTAGGCTACATTCCTTCCTTGCTGCCATTGTGGGTGCTGGGCTCATGGCACTCCAGGCAGAACACAGACTAAGATAAGTGCCCTAGTCCGTGTTCCTCTGGGTGAGAAAGAGTGTGGACTGGGACCAAAGCTGTGGGTCTCGTGTTCCTGTGCACCCAGATGCCTCTGGGAACTGTGAGGAGTTAAGAAAGGGGGTTGAGGGGGGCAGGTCCTCATGGACCAGTGATGAGCCCAGGCTGGGGAAATCCAGCTTAGCTCAGGGTGAGTGTCAGGAGTGTAGAGGGTCCTTCTGAGGGAGACTTCTCAGGTCCTTCTGGGGAAGGCTTCTCCCCACGGTGGCTCTTGATGAGAGAGACAGTCCTAGCTTGTCCAAAGTGTTTATTCATGGTGGAAAAATGGTGCATCCAACTTACTCGGGGTGGAGCAGACATTAAATACCTTTTGCAGGAAGCAATGTCTGGGAAGGGAAGCAACCCACAGGCCAGCCCATCTAGAAACCTCATTAGCTTGGAGGACTCTAAGTTCTGTGCTGCACCACCATGGTCCTCTTAGTGGGGTGTCGTAGTCACATGCTCCAGGACAGGAATCTGGTCGGGAGCAGATTCAAACACCTTCCTTCTCAATGATGAGAATTGCTGGGGTTCCTTAACCTGCTTGGCATTCCCAGTTTTTCTGTCTGGTGACATGGTTCCACTTGCCCCACGGCTACTGTGATCCAGGGATTCAATTGTCTCTACCCTCCCAGTCCTGGGATTATAGCATGGCCCACCACACCTAGATTATTACACAGGTCCTGGGGTTAAAACTCAGCTCTTCACATATTTTAGGGAAGTGCTTTACCCCACCAAGACATCTCCCCAGGTCCAGTGGGAGCTTTTTAATCAGTGGCTCCATATTCTTCTATTAAGAACATTCCCAATCCCTGCTTCCATGGAAACCCTAAAAGAATTAAGGAGTAGAAAGGCACTGGGATGAAACAAGACAGAATTATAAAAGCGATTAGTGGAAGAATCAGCAAGATGGCTCGGCGGTGCCTGCTCCCAAGCCTGAGGACCTGGGTTCAACCATCTGCTTCTACAGGGAGAGAGCTGACTCCTGTAAGGTCGTCCTCTTCCCTTCATACGGCACTTGCATGCTCCCCATAATAAAGGATTAGATAAGCAGACTCCTGCACCCACAATTCCTTCCACCTCCCCCTGCCCCTGCTGCATTCCTCATTCTAAGTAAAGGGTTACACAAGGGGCCTGGAAAGATGGCTAAGAGGATTTGCTGCTCTTGCAGAGATCTGAGTTGGGCTCCTAGCACCCGGGTCGAGCATCTCACAACTGTCTGTAACTTCATCTCCAAGGAATCTGATGCCCTCTTCTGGTCTCTGTGGGTGTCTCCTGTACATGCCCATAGCCCTGTTCAGACATACAAACACAGACTCATAAATTAAAAAATTCCTTTCAAAAGGCACTGTAAAATATGATAGCTGTAGGGGTTGGGGATTTAGCTCAGTGGTAGAGTGCTTACCTAGCAAGCGCAAGGCCCTGGGTTCGGTCCCCAGCTCCGAAAAAAAAAAAAAAAAGATGTGATAGCTGTTAAAGATAATATCAGAAATTCATGTGTTAGCATACACCTATAACCCCAGCGCTCAGGAGGCAGAGGCAAAAGGCTCTCCAGTTTGAGGCCAGCCTGGGGAACATAATTAGACACTGTCTCAAGTCACAGCAGCAATTACAAGAACACAAACAAAGAAGCCCAAATCAACCAAAACAAACAAATGATAAACCAAAAGAACTTAAAATCAATGGAGAAATGGTAATGTAGACCTAAAGGACCATTACAAGAGACTCAAAGCCAGGAGGGCCAGGAATTCAGTCAGTCTGGGAATACATAGCAAGATCCTTGCTCCCAAAAGGCAAACGGGGGCTAGAAACCTGTCTCCATTGGTAAGCATGCCTTCCCACCATGCCCCGGTAATCTGAATGTTTCTTAGGATTCGCAGGGTAGAAAGGTCACTGACTCCTGAAAATTGGCCTCTGGCCTCTGAAGGGGCATGCAGGCACACGATAACATCTTGAAATAAAGTTTAAAAATAAATAGTCTAATTTAAAAAAAATACTAAAACAAAATAAATAAAACTCCCAAGCAAATAAGCAAACATCTGAGTAAAACTGGAAAGAGAACAGGGGTCCTGGCTACCCAGATAAAATCAGAACTGGAGTGATGGCTCGATGATTGGGAGTTCAGTTCCCAGCATCCTCTTCGGGCCGCTCTCAATACCTGTAATGTCAGCCTCAGAAGGTCAGATGCATACCTCTCCTGACCTCTATGGGCCCCTGCATGCACATGCATACAGGCATGCACAAATGAATACATACATGTGAATAAGAAAATAAAATCAGAAATAGAATATATTATGAATACTTATCCTTGTTTCCTGTTCCTTCAACGAGGTTAATTTTTCAAGAGAAAACCTGATTTGGGGACTGGTGGCTCTAACTTTCCCCCCTTTTCCTTGTGAATTATAGACATGGTAAAGGAAAGGCTTCAGTACCAGGTCTTTGGTACTGTCTGAGTTTGTTAGCACAGCCATTTTTTTTTCTCAGCTTTCTTCAGTGTGGCTGTAGGAGCCATGTAAGAAAATTACCTCTTCCCAAGAGCTAAGCATGAGGGAATTCTTCATCAGTTGAGCCAAATGGTCTTCTTGCTTTGGTGTGGCTCAGAACTATCTAGGGAACTTGTTAAAAATAAAGATGCCTAGGCCCCTTGTATGGATTCAGAGTCAGCAAATTGGGTGTGTTTTTTAATGGACTCCCCAGACGACCTCCGGCCAGCCAAATTCAGGGCAGCTTACAGGGCCCAGAATTCCGTGAACTTTGCCAGGCTGCTGTGCCCACCTGCAGGGCCTTTCTTGTACTTTTAAGATTTGCTCAGCAAGAGGCTGGGGAGATGAATCAGTGGGTGTCTTTGTTAGGGTTTCTATTGCTATGGAGAAACACCATGGCCAGGGTAACTCTTATAAAAGGAAAACAGTAAACATCACAGTTCAGAGGTTTAGCCCATTATCATCATGGCAAGAAGCATGACAGCATGCAGGCAGACGTGGTGCTGGAGAGGCAGCTGAGAGTTCCACGTCTGGCTGTCAGGCAGTAGGAAGAGAGAGTGACGCTGGGCCTGGCTTGAGCATCTGAGACCTCAAATCCCACCCCCAGTGACACACTTCCTCCAACAAAGCCACACCTACTCCAACAAGGCCACACCTCCTAATATTGCCACTCCCTATGGGCTGATGGGGGTGGGGGGCATTTTCATTCAAACCACCACAGTAGGTAAGATTGCTTGTTCTAGAAGCGTGAGGATCTGAGTTCAGGTCCTAGCATCCATTTAAAAAGCCAGGTTGCAAGTTCTAGGAACCTCGCCATTACAACCTCTGCAGTACTGGGGACAGCATGGTGGCAGGTAGAGGCAAGAGCATCACTGGGGCCACCAGCCTAGTTTCAGGGCCAGTGAGATAGCATGTCTCAAAGGGAGTAAAGTAGAGGATGTCAGAGAAAGATACCCAAGGTCCTCTTGTGCTCTCTGTGATCATACACACATACACACACACACACACACACAGTGCTTCTCATGTTGCTCGTTCATGAGAGGACCCCACTCACATACGCTGACAGAACAGTCGTCTGCAGACCAGTAAGTGTAAGAAGACTCCCTCCCATGTCTTAGACGTTAGTTGATTACCATTATGTAGGATGCCTTTAACACCAGGACACGCTTGGTAAGGTGTGAACACTTTCCCCTGTGGCTAGGTAGAAAAGCATACTGGGTTCTCGACTGGAGTCCTCCTCATTTCTCACTGCACATCCCTCTTCCCAGGATGTCTGTCTGGATTGTGTTTACAGTTAGTTCACTAAATCCGCCCGCTGAAGGTGTACCAGCAGCCAGACATACAGCAGCGTCTGAGGCATGGGGACCGCCAAAGTTTGAGAGCAACCTGGGCTGCAGGGTTCCAAAGTATCATGGGTTATAGCATGAGATCTTGTCTAGAAAAAAAAAAGACAAAAGATGTGTATTCATTTGCTTAACATGTTCTTTCTCTTTTTTTAAAATAAATTTATTATTAAGATTTTTTTTACTCCAAGCAGTGTCTTCCAGGTCTGAAGAACCTAGGAACTCACAGAGACTGTAGCGCTCGGCCCAGACTTGCACAGCTTTAAGCAAGATGGGGGGGATCCAGGACTGAGGGGTGGTGTGAACATGGGCTCCTTCCCCTAACCAAGAAGCTGTCTGCAATAGATACCTACTGGCAGAGGAAAAACACTCAGTTCTCTATAATGGAATCTCAGTGGATATATTAACCATATTTCAGGGCAGGGCCATGGCTAGCACAAAATGAATCCAATGATCGTTTGGTCTTAATTTGCTTTATTTTGGCTTTCTTTTTTGATTTTCATGTTTCCATGAGTGTGTGTTTCTGGTTTTTTTGTTTTGTTTTATGTATTTGAGAGAGAGAGAGACAGAGACAGAGACACAGAGAGAGAGAGAGTGACAGAGAGAGACAGAGAGACAGGAGAGAGAGACAGAGAGAGAGAGAGGACATGAAGTTGGATGGGGAGGGGGTTGGAGAGTCTCTTGAAGGAATTGAGGGAGAAGAAACACAATAAAAATATATTGCATGACAATTTTATTTCAATAAAAAGAAAAAAGAATTACTTTTTAAATTATGTACGTGTGTGTGTGTGTGCATGTATGTACACTTGTTCATGTATGTGAAGATGCACACATGTACATGGACCTGTCCATGTATGTTCACATTAAGGCCGGAGGTCAACTTCATTGTTTTTCCTCAGGAGCCATCCACCTCCCTTGAGGCAGGCTCTCTCCCTGGGACTTGGGGCTGACCAGTGAGATATGGCAATCCTTCCATCTCCACTGTCTCCATGGCTGCGGGGCTGGTTCTGCAAACTCCTCCCACACCTGGCTTTTTTGTTTTATTTTAACATGGCTTCCAGAGAGCACGCTGAAGTTTCCTTATGCCTGCCAGGCAGGGGCTTTCTTTACTGACTCAGCTATCTCCCAGCCCGGCTTTTGTTCTTTCCTCTCTGGGAGGGAAGAGTCCACTAGACAGCCCTGGCTCTGCCATTGGCCACCTGCTGCTCAGAAAACCCAGAGGTGAAACCTCTGACAGGATCTTCAGTGTGAGTCAGCAGGCTGTTGTTCTGGCGCGGCTTAATGAGGGGACTGAAGGGTGTAATTTGCTGGAACACGCACAGTCACCCATAAAATAATTACATTGCAAACCCACACACTTCTGGGGCCCCGGAATTCATCTCGAACCAAACATTTCTTTGTCATCTTCTGTCTGAAGAGCGACAGCTGCTCCACAGTCAAGAATGAGGGGTGGCGGGCAAGAGGGGTTGGTGAGAATAGAGAAAGAAGATGCCTCCTGCAATCTTTCATTGCCCACAGGCTTCCCCATCCTCCACTGTGACGAGATGCCGATGCGATTCATGACTGCAGATGTGGATGCCAGCCAAAACGGGAGGCAGACCTCGATCTCCGACACCGGACCTCCCATCTGATTTTGGATCAAGGGCTGCCTAGCTTCTGTGTGTGCCTCTAACATATTAAATTATCAGAGATGTCCGTGTGTGTGTGTGTGTGTGTGTGTGTGTGTGTGTGTGTGTGTGTCTTAGTCAGTGTTCTATTGCTGTAAAGAGACACCATGACCAAGGCAATCTTTATAAGAGGAAGCATTTAACTGGGGGTTTGCTATACTGTCAGAGGCTTAGTCCATTATCATCATGGTAGGGAGCATGGTGGCTCACGTGGTGCTGGAGCAGTAGCTGAGAGCTACCTCATGATCTGTATGCTTCAGGCGAAGAGAGATAGACACAAGGCCTGGCATGGGCGTATGGGACCTCCAAGCCCACTCCCAGTAACACGACTTCTCCAAGGACACACTTCTCCTCATCCTTCCAAACAGTTTGCTAACTGGAGACTCAGCATGCAAATATGTGAGTCGATGGGGGGCCGTTCTCATTCAAACCACCACAGTGTATGTATGTGTGTTTGTGTGTGGGGTGTGTGTGTGTGCGTATGTGTATGTGTTTAGTGTGCATACGCATGGCTGGAGTAGGTGGATGTGCACACTCTTGTATGTGTGACGTCAGAGCATGCTCGATATCTTGCTCTGTCACTCTCTTCCTTTGTCCTAACTGTCAAATTGACACAGCCTGGAGTCATGCGAGAGGAGAACCCTAATTGAGGAATTATCTAATTCAGATTGGCTTGCACTGCACACCTGTGGGTCCCAGATCCACTATGGGCAGCACCATTCTCTAGGCAGGTGGTCCTCAATTATGTAAGAAGGCTGGCTAAGCCTTAGCCTGTGAGTGAGAGAGCAAGCAAGCATCCACTGTGGTTCCTGTCGTGCTGCTTTGACTGTGAAATGAGTTCTTTGCAGGAGGTAATGACGTGTGGAGTAGCAAGCAGACCTGCCTTCCGATTCCTGCTTTCAGTTCCTTCCCTGACGTACCTCAGTGATGAACTGTGACCTAGAAATTTAAGCTCAATAAATCCTTTTCTCTCCTAAGTTCCTTCTTCTAAGTGTTTATCACAGCAACGGGAATAAATTGAAACATTCTTATCCTGTTACTTACTCTGTTCCTCCTCTAGCCCTCAAAGGTATTTATCTAGTACGTAGACTGTCATCCACCTTCTGGTTTTCTATTTACATCTGATCCATCATTGATGAGTGTCTTCAGAAAGCACCCTTCTTTTGCACACAGCACCAAACTAGAAGGCTTGAAATATTGTTGATAGTGTCTTTCTCTGTGTGTACATACTTTAAAAGAGTGAGGTTAGCTCTATTGATATTTGTATGTGATTTCTTCTCCCGCTTTTATATTTAGAAAGGTCGCTTGCAACCTCGAGGGAGAGAATTGCGACCTTACAATTTCTTCTATATTTCCTTCCTTTCTATTTAACTCTTTGATTTTTTTTTCTATCATATGTTTATCTTGGCAATATCTGAAGACTTGTCCCACCATTCTAGTTACTTACTAAATTTTAATGTCTACTTTGAGTCTCTTTCAGAGTGTATTTCTTGTTTGTTGTGTGTGTGTGTGTGTGTTCATGCATGTATGTGTGCTCAGTGCACACACATATGTATGTATATATCCATGTTGAGGAATGTGGAGGGGGATGGTTAGATGTCAACACTGGACATCTTCTTCAGTCACTTCCCCCTTGTTTGTTAAGACTGGGTTTCTTTATCAATTTGGCTAGGTAAGCTGGTCAACAAGTTACAGGGATTTACCTGTCCGCACCACCCCTCCAACTTGGGGCTACAGACACACACTGCTATGTCCTTCCTTTATAGAGATGCTGGAAGTGAGAACTCAGGGCCTCATGAATGAGACACCTCCTTTGCTCACTGGAAGACCCCTTGCCTAGAATCTTACAGTCAGGCCAGAACCTATCTGATTTTTTTTGACCAATTATTTTTTCCATTCTTATACCAGAAGCGGCTGAACAGGTATCTCGTATGTGTAGTTTCTCTAACCCTACAAAGCCTAAAAAGCCAGTTATGTAACTGAGGATCAATAAATGTTTGCTGGGTAGATTTATGATTGGAGATGGGAACAGTAGATGGGTGAGAGAAACGATTACAAGATTCCATTAAATCCTCTTTTTTCTTCAAGAGTTTCTCTGTGCACCTAGTTGTCCTGAACTTGCTCTGTAGACCAGGCTGGCTTAGGAGTCACAAAGATCACCCTGCCTCTGCCCTCCTGCATGCTGGAACTAGAGGCTTGCACCACCACTGCCAAGCCCTACGAAAGCATTTTTAGAATGGCTTACCTTGACACTGAAAAAGCAAAACTAAGAGGCACTCAATAAAATATTTAATATGTAAGGAGAGTTTTGATGTGTATATTAATTAATTTTCTCATAGCTGGAATAAAATACCTGACAAAAATGACTTAAGGGAGGAAAGCTTTGTTTGGGCTCACAGTTGAGGGTTCAGTCTATCATGGTGGTCACATTTTATCTGCAGTCAGGAAGCAGAGAGAGAGAGCTGAATGGTAGTACTCAGCCCACTTTCTCTTTTTGTATAGTCTTGGACTCCAGGCCATACTCACTGGAGGATTCTTGGCAATCATTTTACCATTGAGCCACATACACCCTAGGCCCTCATTGTTAAGATTCTAGGTCACATGTTCTACCATTGATCCATGCCCTCAATCCCTGGCTGGAGGATTTTAGACAAATGTGTTGCCACTCAGCCAATCCTTAGCCCCTTACTAGGAGAGTCAAGACAAAGAAAGGCTCTACACTGAGCTACACTTCAGCCCCTCCCTGATGGATTCTAGGCAGGGGCTCTACCACTGTGCCACACCCCCAGGCCCTCACTGGAGGATTCTAGGCAGGAGCTCTACCACTGAGCCACGCCCCCAGCCCCTCACTGGGGGATTCTAGGCAGGGGCTCTACCACTGAGCCACGCCCCCAGCCCCTCACTGGGGGTTTCCAGGCAGCTACTCTATCACAGAGCCACAACCTCTGGCTTGCTTGCGGATTTTTGAACCACAAAGTTAATTTCCAAACCAAGCTTTGACTGTTTCCCTCTGTGTACTGGTTCCGTACCATTTTTTCCAGAACTATTTCCTTCTTGTCATTCAGCACTTGAGCCAACTGCCACCTTCTCAGACAGACCCGCACTGACCCCTAGACAAAGCATCCCTACCTCCATCTAGCTGTCATTCTCTATACTGACAGTGTCTCTCAATGACTCAGTAATAATTTATCATCTGATTTTTTGAAGGGTTTTGCTCAACGGTTGACATTCTACTTCTCTGAAATGTAATCTTGGTAGGGATCATTCTGCAAATTGTTTTTTTTTTTTTTTTTTTTAGTTGACTTACACAGAAGGCAAAAGAATAGCCCATTAGTTTGCATAGTCAGACCTGTTAGTGTAATGCCACGTTATACACAAAGGTAGGGATGGATGCATGCACCTGCATCTACGCAGGCACACCTTTCCCCCGACTACCGGGAACAAGTTACAAGTTGCAAATTTTCTTTACCCTAAACATAGGGTAAAAAAACACGGTCTCCTACATTTCCCAAGACCAACATTTCCCTTGTGTAATACCCGCATGTCATCATCATCTCTTAGAATCTAACGGTTTCATAATTTCATCTATTATACAGTCCAGATTTCTCTTAGTGCTCTAAACACGTCTCTCTCTTTTGGTCCACGTTTACATTCCCCCGATCGGCAATCCTGATTTTCGATCCTTTAACAGCTGCGCTCTGCACTCGGCTGTGATGCCTAGTCAGTCTTTTTTTTTTTTTTTTTTTTTATTTACTTTGCCCATTAATTTTTCATGGAGTTGACTCTCTTGAAATGTCTGAATTCTTCAAAGAGTTTGAGGAGCCCATCTTTCCCATGGAGCGTGTGACACTGTGAGTGTGCCTAAGCACTTCCCTCTTGCGATTGTGTGTGTGTGTGTGTGTGTGTGTGTGTGTGTGTGGTATTTCCATGTGGAAGGTGTGTGGAGGACACAGTGATTATTTGTGTGTATGAACATGTACAGACAAAGAGGCTGACCTTGGGTGTCTTCTTTACTCTCCACCTTATATATCAAGGCATGGTCTTTCCCTGAACTGAGAGTTGGAACTGAGAGTTGCTAACTTGCTCTAGGGATCTCCTGTCTGCCTCCTAAGCACTGGGATTATTGGTGGGGTGGGGGTTGGGGACACCTGTAATACCATGCACCTGATTGTTCTTTGGTTTTGTTTTTAAATTTTTTTTATATGAGCACACTGTCTCTGTCTTCAGACACATCAGAAGAGGGCATCAGATCCCATTACAGATGGCTGTGAGCCACCGTGTGGTTGCTGGGAATTGAACTCAGGACCTCTGGAAGAGCAGTCAGTGCTCTTAACTGCTAAGCCATCTCTCCAGCCCCCACCCACCTGAGTTTTATGTGTGTCATGGGAACCCGAACTCTGGTCCTCATATTCACAGAACAAGTACTTTATCTGCTGATTCACCTCTCAGCCCTGCTCATTCTCTCTTTATGCATACTCCTGTGTGTGCATGTGTGCATGTGTGTGAATGTATAGAATGGCATTTCAGTACTAAATATCTTCATTTTTTATTTCTTAAGATTAACGATGTTTCTCTCATGTAACACAACTGACGTCCTCTCTCTTAAGAAACCTAATGATTTCATAATTTCATCTATTATACATTCCAATTTCCTCTAAGTGTCCTAAAAATATCTTTTCTGTCAGTTTTATTTTCCTTTCTGATCCACTAATGGCCACATTCTGCACTTGGTTATAATGTCTCTTAAGCAAGACTAGTGGGCCAGTGAACTCGAAGGATTTGCCTGCCTGTCTTCCCAGTGCTAGGATTAGAGAAGCCTACCATCACACTCACATGGGTCCTACAATATGTGAACTCTGGTCCTCACGTTTGGGCTGCTAGCACTTTTACTAACCAAGCCATCTCCCCAGCCCCTGTGGTTCTGTTTCAACACAGGGTCTTTGCTATGTAGCCTAGGCTGGCCTCAAACTCACAATCCTTTTTTCTCAATAGATGGAGAGTTTAGATGCAGTTGTGTGCTATCCGCTCGTCTGTGAAGCTACTATTTAAACTGAGTACCATAAACTCTGTATGGCATGAGAGCTACAAGAAATATAAAATATGGATGGGCCAGTGAGATGGCTCAGCTGGTAAAGACACTTGATGTCCTGAGTTCAATTTCTGTGACCTGTATGGGAGAGAGCTGATTCCCAAAGGTAGTTTTTCTCTGACTTTTAGTATGTCTAACACACACACACACGCATGCACACACACACGCATGCACACACACAGAGAAAGAGAGAGAAAGAGAGAGAGAGAGACAGAGAGAGAGAGAGAGAGAGACTCATGTGCACATGCACACATGTACACACATATACATACTAAAGTCAGAGGGACAGGACCATACTAAATGTGACCCAGTGGACTGTAAAGTCCTGTGACAGTGTTTTAAGAAAATACAGTATTTTATGTATATGTGTTTATTTTAAATGTTCTGCTTTCACATATGTCTATGTACCACATGCCTGCTTGATAACCATGATGGCCAGAATATAGTGTTAAATTTCATGGAACTGAAGTTATAGACAGTTGTGAACCACCATGTGAGTACTGAGAATTGAACATGGGTCCTCTGAAAAAGTAACAAGTACTCTTAATCATGAAGTCATCCTGTAAAACCTTCCTAAAATTAAATTTTATCACCAACATCACCACCATCATCATCACCACTGTCATCACCATCATCATCGTTATCATTATCATTGAAGGGTTCACAGATGCCATCGCACATATGTGGAGGCCAGAGGACAACTTAAAAAAGTTGGTTCTCTCCAATAAATACCCAATCACATCCCAAAATCCATTTTCAACTGAAAGCCTGTTTCCTTTCTGCCCCTACAAGATTAGCGACAGCAAAGACACACTCAGATATGGAGGCTTCTTTAAAATGGGAACAAGAATACCCTTGGGAGGGAATAGGGAGGCAAAGTTTAAAACAGAGGCAGAAGGAACACCCATTCAGAGCCTGCCCCACATGTGGCCCTTACATATACAGCCACCAAACTAGATAAGATGGATGAAGCAAAGAAGTGCAGGCTGACAGGATCCGGATGTAGATCTCTTCTGAGAGACACAGCCAGAAAACAGCAAATACACAGGCAAATGCCAGCAGCAAACCACTGAACTGAGAACGGGACCTCCTCCATTGAAGGATTCAGAGAAAGGACTGGAAGAGCTTGAAGGGGCTCGAAACCCCATATGAACAACAATGCCAACCAACCAGAGCTTCCAGGGACTAAGCCACTACCTAAAGACTATATATGGACTGACCCTGGGCTCCAACCGCATAGGTAGCAATGAATAGCCTCGTAAGGGCACCAGTGGAAGGGGAAGCCCTTGGTCCTGCCAAGGCTGGACCCCCAGTGAATGTGATTATTGGGGGGAGGGGGGTAATTGGGGGAGGATGGGGAGGGGAACACCCATACAGAAGGGAAGGGGGAGGGGCTAGGGGAATGTTGGCCTGGAAACCGGAAAGGGGAATAACATTTGAAATGTAAATAAGAAATACCCAGTTTAATAAAGATGGAAAAAATAAATAAAAAAGAAAGATAAAAATGCTAAAATATCAGTTATAACGCTTATATTCATACATACACTTTCTTTTTTTTTTTTTTTAAGAAATACTAAGTTGCTTGCTCAAGCCCTTCTGTTTCCGTTGTTTGAACAAGGAGACAGCATAGTCCCCATCAAAGGCATTTGTTATGTATGGATCTCAGCACTAAGCCAGAACCTTGGCTGCCATTCCTTCACTCCAGGCATTTGGATGACTAATGGACAGTTTTTTAAAGGTACTTACAAGGAAATAATTTGTGATTGTGAGCTAGTGTAACTGCAAAAAAAAAAAAATTCCTTATCGGAAAATGTGAAGTAAATTAAAATGTAAAAATGTCTAGTGTTTTCCTCCATTCCAATCTTGTTCCTAGGATCTGAATACCGAAAAGGTAGAGGTTTAAGTGACCCAAGTTCTGTTTTGTTCATAATGAGGAAATTTTAATATAATAAAGTATAAATCCTATATATTTTATATACTGTATACTATATAATATCTGGATAATAAAGATAAATATAATTAAATATTTAAAAAAAGAAGGAGCAGTAGGGAGAACTGGGTAGGTGGTTTATGGATGGGAAACCGGAAAAGGTGATAACATTTGAAATATAAATAAAAATATCCAATAAAAATTGACACATGAAAAAAGAAAAATATATATCATTTAAAGGGCTGAAGAGATGGCTCGGTGGTTAAGAGCACTGGCTGATCTTCCACAGGACCTGAGGTCACTTTCCCAGGACCCACACAGAGGCTCACAATTGTCTGTAACTTTAGTTCCAGGCTAGGCAATGTCCTCTTCTTACCTCTGTGGGAATCAGGCATTCTTGTGGTAGACAGACACACATTCAGGCAAAGTATCCATACACGTACAATTTTTTTTAAAAAGCCTAAAATATATATTTTAGGACCTGGTGGACTAGCTCAGGTGTTAAAGGTGCTTGTAGCCAAGCGCCAACCTCCAAGAGTCCACATAGTAGAAGAGAGAAGACCCCTGAAGCTCTGTTCTCTGATCTTCATGTGTGTGCTATGGCATGTGCAGACAGATACATGTGCCCACAAATAAAGAAATACATAAGCATAATGAAAATGATTTGAAGTATATCTAGAATCCCCTTTCTATGTAAAATTATATAGGAAACACATACATGCTGAGAGAACATAGATAACAATATCCCATAACTGTAACATAAACTATATAGAACTCATATATCTAGCCTGAGTTAATAGGATTAAAACCCAGGACCTTGCAAATGCTAGGCACCCTACCACTGAGCTACATTCTCAATTCCTAGATATTTTAATTTTTTTAGTACTATTTATCTTTTAATATATATGTGTACACATGTGTGTGCCGTTTAATAAAATAATGTAAAACAACATCATTCCATATAAATAAAATCAAATCAAAGGACTAGAGATATGGTGCAATAGCTAAGAGTGTGTATTGCTTTTGCAGATTTATGGTTTCCAGCACCCACACCAGGCAAAGTAACGACTGCTTGTAACTCCACTCCGAAGGGTATCCAATGCCCTCTTCTGACCTCTGAGAACACCTGCACAAATATAAGCACATCCCCACACACAGACACACATACATGCACATAACTAATTTTTTAAAGATTTATTTATTTAATGTATACAAGTACACTGTCGCTGTCTTCAGACACACCAGAAGAGGGCATCGGATCCCATGACAGATGGTTGTGAGCCACCATGTGGTTGCTGGGAATTGAACTCAGGACCCCTGGAAGAGCAGTCAGTGCTCTTAACCGCTGAGCCATCTCTCCAGCCCTGATTTTTTGAAAAGAAATAAAAACAGGTCCCAAAGCAGAGTGACTGGAAAGGCTTGTCACATGATGGCAATGAGTCTTTCATTTGGAGACCATTTAATTTATGAACTGTCTTATGAGCCAGGGTGAAGAACAGGGAGGCTAAGGCAGAAGATGAATACAACTGACTTTGTGTTCCTGGACCTCATGGTTTGGTGGAAGAGAATGACTCTGGGTCAACAGAAGTCCTTCAAGTTGCTCGATGAAATGACAGGGCTGCTCTGAGCTCCAGGGAACAGAGGAGAAGGTGAGAGGAGGGCGGGGATTGGTCAGGAGCTACCTTCAAGTGGCATGTCACTCAAATTGGGTTTGGGGGGGATGAAAAGTCATGGAGGGGCAGGGGAGGAGGTGCGGGTGTGGCACAGAGAGAGTGCGTGTGAAATGAGGGGAAGGGCCAGAAATAACATGCAGAATCTGAGAGAAATAATAAAGCCTCGTTGCAGGAGGGTAACAGTCACATGGAAGGTAGACCATGAGGCTGGAGAAGAAAGGGTCTGATTTGGGAGGCCAAGTTCCTGTTTTTGGTCATTTTTTTCTAAGGGAGTAGAGTTGGGCAAGTTTAGCTTTGCCCATTTGGTTACTCCATGAGAAGTAGGCTGACAGCTATATTAGTTAGCTTTCTATTGCTGCGATGAGACACCAATGACCAAGGCAACTAATAGGGGAAAAAAGAGATTATTTGGGGCTTACAGTTTCAGAGGGTGAGTCCATGTCCATCAGCGAGCGGGTAAACATGGCATTGGAGCAGTATCTTGAGAGCTCACATCTTGAGACACAACCCTGAGGCTGATAGAGGACACCAGGAATGACATGGGCTTTTAAAACCTCAAAGCCCATCCCCAGTGACACACCTCCTCCAACCAAGCCACGCCTCCCAATCCTTCCCAAACAGTTTCACCAACTGGAGATGCAAGTATTCAGATACATGAACCCCTGGGGGCCATTCTCATTCAAACTTTCATAGTAGTGTACTGACTTGAGCCGAGAGGCGCTAGTGACAGAAGAGGCATGAAGAGAAGCGCCACTTTTATGGATTCAGAAGTAAGTTGGGATGGATTTGGTGTTACTGGGAGTCACTGGGCAAGGGAAGATGAAGAATCTAGAGATTCGATTCTGTCTTGGACATCTGGATGTATGAGTGATCTCTAGGATGATAGGAAAAGCAGGGACAAAAATATTGTATACAGAGGGGACAGAGGATGTTTCTCATGACTTGTTCCCTTGAATATCTAAGATCTAAATCCAGCTGAGCAAGACTTTTGGTGTGCTGTGCCCAACTGCTTAGAAGACTGGACACTGAGATGTATGTTTCTTGTTATTTGGAGGTAAAGTTAGAGCTGGGAAATTCCATGGGGCTGGAGGTGGGCTCCTGCCATCCTCCATCATATAAGTTCTTTCCTCAAAGCTTAAAGGAATATCTTCTCCTTGTTATACACTATACGTCTTTCATACTTGAAGCATATGCACAGACAGGTGTAATGAAGTTTATGCTTGACACTGTTTGTGTGTATGTGTGTGCAATGAGCACATATATGTGCAGAGATGCATGAACCTGTGTGTATCTGTTGATGGCAGGACAAAAGGTAATATTGTTTCTCTTCCACCTTAGGTTTTTGTTTATTATTATTATTATTATTATTATTATTAT
Source organism: Rattus norvegicus (assembly GCF_021556685.1). Lineage (NCBI taxonomy): Eukaryota > Metazoa > Chordata > Mammalia > Rodentia > Muridae > Rattus > Rattus norvegicus. Next base: position 32,318,878 of record NC_141545.1, read on the forward strand.
TATTATTATTATTATTAATACATCATACAGCTTTCTGCCTGCATGTACTCCTGCAGACCAGAAGAGGGCATCAGATCCCATTACAGATGGTTATGAGCCACCATGTGGTTGCTGGGAATTGAACTCAGGACCTCTGGAAGAGCAGTCAGTGCTCTTAACCACTGAGCCATCTCTCCAGCCCCTACCTTAGGTTTTTTTTTTTTAAGACAGGGACTTTCACCAAACTTGGGATTTGTTGATTTTCCCAAGCTGGCTGGCAAAAACACCAGGAATTCTGGCTGTCTTTGCTTCCCCAGCACTGGGATTATACACGCATGTTTTGGTTGCACTCACCCTTTAATATATTTTTCATGTTTTAATAGTTAGTTAATATTGATTATCACCTTGACAGCATCTAGAATCACCAAGAGACCAAGCCTGTGAGGAATATTTAAATTGAGCTAACTAAAGCGGGGGTGGGGGAAACCACCACAGATGTGGGCGGCACCATTCCTTTGGCTGGGGTCTCAGACTGAATGAAAAAGAAGGGGCAAGTTGAGCAGCATCATTCATCTCCCTCTGCCTCCTGACTGTGGATACAGTGTGACTGTCTGCCTCATGCCCCAGCCCTGTGGCTTTTCTACCCTGACAGACTGCATTCTCAATCTGTGAACATAAGTAACCCTCCCCCTCCCCTTTCCTTTTGTCAGAGTAGTTTATCACAGACAGGAAATTTTCTAAGCACATATCAAATTGAAAACTCTCATGACCATAAAATTTCACTTTTAGAAAATCCGCCCAGTTTAAACGCATCCTTATGTGTACTGAAAGCCACGAAGAATGATAGTCTTGACAGCATTACTCAGACAACATATGCCACCAATAATGGAGTCATAACTCAAGTATGTGAAATTTTTTTAAAAGGTCTCACAACCCAAAGGAAAAAGAAGCAAGAGAAATATGGAGATAAAAATGGAGACAGTCCCTCCCCAAAAGAAAATGCCCAGATGACTAAGAAGCATTTGAAAAAGTGCTAATGTCCTTAGTCATCAGAGAAATGTAAAGCAGGATCCAAAAATCTCAGACATCTATCTGAATGGTTGAAAGCAAATGTCAGGGAGACGGTTCAGTCAGTAGAGTGCTTGTTGGACAAGCATGAGGAGCTCAGTTCAGATTCCCAGGATCCCTATAAAAAATCCAGTGTGGTGCTGAACTGCATGGTGATGCCAGAGAAGCAGAGGCAAGAGGCTCTCCGGGTGTGGAGGTTTGAATACGCTTTTATTCAAACTATTAGGGAGTGGCACTATTAGGAGGTGTGGCCTTGTTGGAGGAAGTGTGTCATGGCAGGGACAGGGGCAGGGGCAGGGGCAGGGGCAGGGGCAGGGGCAGGGGCAGGGGCAGGGGCAGGGGCAGGGGCAGGATGGACTTTGAGACCTTCCTCCTAGCTGCCTGTAAGTCAGTCTTCTCCCTGGATGCCTATGGATCAAGATGTAGACTCGAAGCTCCTTCTCCTGCACCATGTCTGCCTATGCACTGCCAGGCTTCCCACCATGATGATAATGGACTGAACCTCTGAACCTGTAAGCCAGCCCCGATTAAGAGTTGCTTGCCCTGGTCATGGTGTCTCCTCACAGCAATAGAACCTTAACTAAGACACTAGAACTTGCTGGCCAGACAGGTTCAGTGGGAGATCCTGTTTAGGAAAATTAGATGGAAAACAATTGTTAACCTCTGGCCTTTATGTGCTTATGTGCACACACACAACACACACACACTCAAACACTCACATTTACATACACACACTCACATTTACATACATACATACACTCACATATACTCACATATAGGCACACTCTCAAACACACTCACAGACACATACCCACACACTCACACACTCATGCACACACATGCACATATATACACACACTCTTTCACACACACTCTCACACACTCACATACACTCACACACACACTCACACACACATATGCTCACACACTCTCACACTCACACATACTCATACACACGTACTCACATGCGCATACTTACATATACACAATCTCACATACACTCTCACACACTCATGTATGCATACAAACACTCACATGTGCATACTTATGTACACACACTGGCACACACACTCACATGCACTCACACACACTCTCACACTCATACTCATACACACATTCTCACATGTGCCTACTTACATATACACAATCTCGCATACACTCTCACACACTCATGTACGCATACAAACACTCATGTGTACACACATTGGCACACACACTCATACATACTCACACAAACACACACACACATACACGCTCATGGACCGCTCTGAGATTCTGCTGCTGGCAGAAGCTAGACACAAGCACTACTCTCATGCATTGCCAGTTGGAGTAAAGCTTTTGTGACACTTTTTGGCACTTTCCCCTAAGTTTCAATATACAAATGTATGCAATCTCCACTTCCTAGCAGTTCCACTAGAATACATGCCGTGGATGGGGCTGCAGATGACCATGTGTTTGCTCAGCATGCTTGAAACCCTGGTTCCATCCCCAGGACTGTTTTAACCCAGTTTGGTGATACATACTTACAACCTCAGCACTTGGGAGGTAGAGGCAAGAGGATCAAGGTCATCCTTGGTTTCACAGCAGGTTGGAAGTTGGAACTTAGTAAAAAAAGTAAAATGGCCACATTCCTTGAAAGACATTGTGACACTCACCAATGTGTTGTCTGTGACCTAACATAGATAATGCCAGATGGGAAGTGGGGATTCAGAGGGATGGATCAGTCTGTGGTCAACCACAGATGTGTACTTGGACAGAGCTCAGTGGTAGGATCACAATGGCTATGGGAACATGTGGCAAAGTCAAGGGTCTTCAAACCACAGCAGACACGAAATGGTGAGACGAAGCGACTCAGGACAATACACCTGCGAACCAGTCATCTATTTCCTCCAATTAGGCATTCCTCCCAAGTTTCAAGGTGCAGTCAGTCACACAGGAAAAGCCAGAAGAGGAAACTGATGAATATACATCCTCGCCCCACTGTCCCCATTTTACACAGCTCAGCATCCCCGACCAGGAAATGGTCCTGCCCACGATTATGATGACTCTTCCCATGCTGATTAACTGACAACCATTCACAGACATTTCCTGATGCATATCCCAGGTGACTCTAGATCCTGTCAAATTGTCCGTGAATGGACATCCTCACACTCTACGACATGAAAATGAACAAGACAGACCCACAGACAACCATCCAGCTGATCTTTATAGACAGAACGTGAAAGGTGCCCAGGCCAAAGGGTACAAAACGTGTGAACCCACTGATGGTCAAAGTCAAACAATTAGGGAACCAAGCAATAGAGGGAATAAGGAAATGTAGGAAGGTAGTAACTAAGAACTAAATGAAGAAAAAGCAACCCTAATTACAGACCATTCTCCTTGACCAACTGACCTTTTCTGCAATTTTTCTTGTTTTCATGAAACACCATGTATTTCATCCATATATTCATGTTTGCCTATCTGTACATATTGTCTCTATTGTACAGATTGATAATTTGATGCATATATACTTTGTGCAGGAAGCAAATACGGATATCAAAAATGGCGATTATTGAAATTTGGAAAATTGAGGCAGGAGATTTTGATTTCAAGACTATCTTGGGATACATAGCAAGACCTTTAAGGGATGATAAAACCAGGCCATGGAGACAGCTCAGGTATACAATGCTGGCTACTCAAACCTAAAGATCGGAGTTTGGATCCTTGGAACCCATGTTAAAGCCAGGTGTGGTGACACCACCATGTATATCATCTATATGTTCATCTGTCTGTCTGTCTTTCTATCTGACTGCAAATCCATCCATCTATGCATAGTCTATCATCTGTAAATCTGTCTTCTATTATGCCTATTATCTATCAATGTATTTAGCATGCACATGTAATCTATAGATGGATGCATAGATGATAGATGGATACATAGATACATACATGGACAGACAAACAGATAATAGCTGCACAGATAGTAGATTGAAATGTTATATAAAGCATATATATATATATGTGGGGGGGTATATGTGTGTGGATAGATATAGATAGATAGATAGATAGATAGATAGATAGATAGATAGATAGATAGATAGATAGATGGATAGGTGGATAGGTGGATAGGTGGATAGGTGGATAGGTGGATAGGTGGATAGGTGGATGGATGGATGGATGGATGGATGGATGGATGGAT
>NC_141545.1:32328102-32373102 GCF_021556685.1 Rattus norvegicus
CACTCCATAACAAGCCGTGGGGACCTAGAGTAGTGAGGGTAAGGCAGTTTATTTGGGAACCTCCAGGTTGGATAATAACAAACAAAATGGTAGGCATGTCAAGTAGGCTCAAAACAGTCATGACTATACCTCCACGCACAGCTCCCTTCATCCTCGTCCTCATTGGCTGGATACTTGGTACAATCTTTCCCTCAGTCACGTGGGCTTCATTCACCCCACCCCTTCATTCCCTCCTCATTTCCAATCCCCAGTTATGGCTGATGTCCTACTTAACCGATTTTCTTATCTCATAGATTTGAGAGTCTCCCTGCTGAATGACAACACTTAGTATTTCCCTGCCCTGAGATTAACTTGTGATTTAAATGTATAATCTCCAGTAGTCAGCTGCTGGGGTGGTTGTCTCTTATGTATCTGAAACTTGTAGTTATCTAAGACAATTTTGTATTATAAATGGATCATCATATTTTGTTTCTCACATATAGAATATTTAAAATATTAAATAAATAGTAAAAAACTCTTTTTTTGACCTAATGAAGTAATAAGTACTTTGTTGAAAAGTAGAAATAAGTCCAGATATGTAGGCATAGACCTGCAATCCTAGAACTTTGGAGGCTGAGGCAGGGGCATCACAAGTTTGAAAACAGCCTAGACTATGTAGTGAGACCCATTCTAAAACAAAGCCCAGGAAGGAGGAAGGAAGGAGAGGGAAAAGGGGAAGGGAAAGGGAAAGGCCATCAAGGAGGAGATAGTTGAACAGAGATTTCTTCAAAGAAGATCCTCGAGCGACCTAAAAACACATGAGTGCTATCATTCATTATCAAACAAAATGAAAAGGACCCAGACTTGATGGTTGGCCTATGTAACCCTGTACTGGGTCATTTATGTCACAAGCTAACGTCATCTGAGAGGAGGGAGCCTCAACCTAGAAAATGCCTCCTTATGATCAGGTTTCAGGCAACTTTGTATGGCATTTTTAAAATTAACGGTTGATGGAGGAGGGGGTGTTCACCGTGGGTGGTGCCATCCCTAGGCTGGGGGTCCTGGGTTTTAAAGGCTGAGCAAGCCATGAGGAGCAAGGCAGCAAGCAGCACTCCTCCATGGCCTCTGCATCAGCTCCTGTTTCCAAGTTCCTGCCCTGCTTGAGTTCCTGTCCTGACTTCTGTCAGGGATGGACTATAGAAGTGTCTTAATATGGAAATGTAAAAATATGAAAGTGCAAGCCAAATAAACCCTTCCCTCCCCAACTTGCTTTTTTGTCATGGTGTTTAATCATAGCAATAGAAACTCCAACTAAGCCAAACCCCAATATGTGGAAGGCTGAGGCAGAAAGCTTGCTTTAAGTTCAAGGCTAGCCCGGGCTACAGAGTGAGATCCTGTCTAAAAACTGTACCAACACAAACCCACAATAATGGCTAAAATGAAAATGTATGAGTCATATTGGCAAAGACGTTGAAAGAAAATATATTTGCAACATCTTTCTGCAGTTACATGCACAGGTTTGGACTCAGGACATATAAAAATATGATTGAATAAAGGTTTGCTGGGATAGCAAGTGAGTAAAAGTGCTACATGTTACCGACAACAGCTCAGGTCTAATTCCCAGGATGCCCTTGGTAGAAGGAGAGAACCGATTCCCATAAGTTGTCCTCTGATTTCTATGTGCACAAAGGATTACATGCACACATGAACACATGTTTATATCACACACACACACACACACACACACATACAATGAGTAAGATGTAATAAAACATTTAGAACAGCAAAAGGCTTGTCTATGAATGCTCTTAGCAGTTTTACTCATAACAGCAAAACAGAAATCTCTAATTTCTTCATGACACTTATGAGCAGCACTTCGCTGCCACGCCTCTGAAACCTTAGTTACTTCAAAGGCTGAAGGAGGAGGATCATAAATCCAAGGCCTGCCTGAGCTACAGAGTGAGGTCCGGGCCAGCCTGGCAACCTAGTGAGACCCTGTCTTAAACAACAAGAGGACCAGGGGGTGCAGCTCACTGGTATAGCATCAATCTCAGAGGTATAAAGAAATGGATTTAAAAATTAAGTTTTATTAAATTACCTGGAATGTCTCCATGTCATAGAATTAAAAAAAAATCACAGAACAAAGAATGAATTATTGATACATTGCTAAAACATGAGTTGATATCAAAATAGTTGTTTTGCGTGAAAGAAAGAATGTACATATTGTATAATTTCATTTATATGCAAACCAGATCAGTTCTTTTCTAGGGATGGGATTTAGACAGAACCCGTTACTAGGGTGCAGAAAAGAATTTTCTGGAAGGATGGAAATTGCCTGTTTTTCGTGGCGTTTGCTGCGTTAGCTGTTACAAAGCTACGGCCGCCCTTTACTTATTGCTGTGTTAAAATACCTGACAAGAGGAACGTAAGAAAGGAAAGTTTCCTTGGCTTACAGTTTGAGGGGATACAGTCCATCATGGCGAGCAAGGCACGGCGGTGATGGGGATGTGAGGCAGCCCGTCCCATCACACTGCAGTCAGGAAGCCTCTGAAGACTGAGTCTTCAGCTTCTCCTCCTCCTGCCCGCCAGAACCCCAGCCTAAACTACGCTTCTGCCCGAATTCAGGCTAAGTTTGTTTTATTTTTTTCCTTCTGCTAAACCTCTCTGGAAACACCCCCACAGATATACCTAAAGGTATGTTTCCATGGTGATTCTAAAGCCATAAAAAGCCAGGCTTGGCAACTGGTGCCTGCGATCCAGTTCTGGAAAAGCAGACAGGCATGTCCCTGGGGCTTGGTGGCCAGTGAGTCATGCTGAATCAGGCTCAGTGAAAGATCTTGTCCCAAAAACTCAGGTGGCAAACATAGGATATTAGAGGAGACACCTGATGTTAACTCCTGTCCCCACCCTGTGTGTTCATACACACACACACACACACACACACACACACACACACACACACACACACACACTGTGATCCAATGGTTCCATACAAACCCACAGTGGTTACGGTAGGAATACCACCTAGTCATTTGTAAGAGGCAGGGTCAGGTAGAAAAGCAATGGTTTCTGAACTCTGAAAAATGTCAGTTCACGTGATTTTTTTTTCCATAAGTCTGTGTTGAAGAATGAATGCACTAGGGTCTGTGGGGTTATTAGGGGTCTGGAAGGCACAGGGCAGATGTTTTGATGCTGGGTTTATGGATCTCTATATAGGAAGTCCCCTGCATTCTCAGTGCGCTGGCCACAAAGCTGCTTTCTCTTTTCCCCATATTCATATATTTCCTGCATTTCTTTTTATAGGAATCAAAGTCTAGATATATAATGTCAGACAGAACTCAATTCTGGTTTATATTTTAGGCAGAACATAAGCACAAGCCAATGTGGGTCAAGCCCGGTGTCCCATCCAGACCAGAAATTGCTCATGGATTTTCTTTTCCCTCACCTGCTTTCCCCCATTTCCCTCTTCCCATACTCCCCTCCCCTCTCTTTCCCTTCCTCTCTCCCTTACCCCCCCTTTTTTTTTGATACTTGGTTGGCATTAAACATAAGGCTTCACACATGCTAGGCAAGCACTCTATCAGTGAGCTACACCCCCAGCCCTTTACCTTTTAAATATTACTCTTATTATTGTTGTTGTCATCATTATTACTTAATTTAATTAAATTTGTTCATTAACAATTTCATAAATGCAGTAACACATTCCGATGATTCTCGTCCCTACTCTCTTATTTTCCTGCCCCCTCTGTCTTTCCCATACCCGCCGAAGATCCCCTACCTACATTCACATCTTTTTGTCATTTTGTGACACTGACTTTTAGCAAGGGCACTCTATGGGGCCTCTGATTTGGAACTTTCCACTGTAACCTGAAGGACACCCTGTCCAGTCCACAGAACGTAATGACTGTCTCTCCTTTAGAACCCACAGATTCCCAATAGTTTAACAGGAATGATCAAGTCCTCACCAGGCCTCCCTGATCCATCATTGATGGTTGACAGGCCTAGCCATGTGCAGGCTGAGCATAGGTAACCATAGAAACGGTGACAACTATGAACCTTGCTAACTACAATGGCAAACTGCTCGGTAAAATGTGCCCATAGATACATCAGTGGCACAACTGTTGTGGGGATAAAAAATGCTCTTGAGTTGTGATTGAGGCCCAGTGCACAGGAGAAAATTCATGCTATGTACTGTTAACTCCATTAAAAAAGAAAGACTGGGGAAGTTCATTGTTGTCTGAAGAAACTTAAATTTTTGCACTCTTCCTCTCTTCCCCCTCTTTCTCTCTTCATTCCTCTCCCTCCCCTCTCCACATGTTCATGGCTAGCCAGCCTCTCTCTCTACTCCCCCCGCCCCTCTCTGCCTTTTTTTGTCTCTACTACCCCATTAACTCCCCTCCCCATGCCCTAAATAAACTCTATTCTATACTAATTTTTTTTTCAAAAGAATCTCATAGACTCTCTAGACTGGAACTTACTCTGTAGCTCAGGGAGGTCTTGACCTTGTAATCCTCCTGCCTCAGCCTCTCAAATAGCTGGGATTATGGGCCTGTATCATCAGGTGCAGCTCTGTTCACATAAACATATGTGTGTGTGTCTCTCTGTGTGTGTCTGTATGTGTATATGTATTGTGTATCTGTGTGTGTCTGTGTGTCTCTGTGTGTGTATGTGTATGTGTATGTGTGTCTCCGTGTGTGTATGTGTATGTGTGTATCTGTGTGTGTCTGTGTGTGTCTGTGTGTGTGTATGTGTATGTGTGTATCTGTGTGTGTTTGTGTGTGTCTGTGTGTATCTGTGTGTGTCTGTGTGTGTGTGTCAGTGTGTCTGTGTGTGTGTCTATGTGTATCTGTGTGTGTCTGTGTGTGTGTGTGTCTGTGTGTATCTATGTGTGTCTGTGTGTATGCATGTGTGTGTCTGTATGTGTATGTGGGTGCGTGTGAGCAGATGGGCGTGCACTTAAATGAGCACATATGTGGAAACCAGAGATGGGCACCAGGTATGTTCCTTAATCACTCTTCATCAGACATTTTTAAGATGGGGTTACTAAGTAGTCTGGCTGGAATCCTGGAGAAGGCCTCATCACATACCAGTGAAGGAATTGCCTCGGTGGCAGAATAGATGATCTCATTAGGAATGAAAGCAAACGGGCAAAACACAGAAACCTTCCTTCTTTCATGGTCTTTCCTGTGGGCCGCCGTCTGAAAGAAATAGTCAAATCAACAACTAATTGTTCATCACAGCTAAGTACCCAGCTTTTTATTGTTGTTGTTTGAAGACTTACTGGTTTATGTATGTGAAGACATTGTGTCTTCAGAGACACCAGAAGAGGGCATCAGATCCCATTACAGATGGCTGTGAGCCACCATGTGGTTGCTGGGATTTGAACTCAGGACCTCTGGAAGAGCAGTCGGTGCTCTTAACCGCTGAGCCATCTCTCCAGCCTCCAGTTTGTTTTTTGACCTTGGGTTCTGGGGATCAAACTCAGGTCCCCACATTTGCCTACCAAGCACTTTACCCACCAAGCCATGTCCTCAGCCCCTATTCAGTTATTCCTTTAGATTAGTCTGCCGTCTTACTTACTCAGTCAGTGTCCCTTTATAGCACTGCACTGAACAGTGTTCCTTGGCCACTACCCAGATGTAGAATGTGGCTTTTATCTTTACTTGTCTTACACCAAGTGACAGAACTGTGAGTGGATAGTTATAAGGATGGGAAACAGCCACAGTGCCATAGCATCCAAGATGGCTGTGCATAGGTGATACCTCCTATGATTCCTTTGATTGGAGCAGTGGGATGCTTAGCTGGGCTTTTGTTTTTGTTTTTAGTTTTTAAAGACTTAATTTTTTTAAAGGTGTGTGTGTGTGTGTGTGTGTGTGTGTGTGTGTACCTCAGCACATGCATGGAGGTCAGAGGACAACTTCATGTTAATGGTTGTCACTTTCTACCTTGTTTGAGGAACTGTCTTCCTGCTCATCCCACCGGGCTAGCTGTCCTGTGACCATCAAGAGATTCTTCTGTCTTTACAGTAGAGCACTGAGACCACAGACCCATATTCTCCAGTGCCTGGATTTATAAGGTTCCTGAGAAGGATTGTACAGCAAGCATTTTAGCTACTGGGCCATCTGCTAGCCCAGGACACATTCTACTGAAATGTAACCTTGGGGCAGACATACAGTTCCATCGCTCCCAACTGTCCCATTCAGCTGTTAATCCATTAGAGCACCATGACCCAGACTTTCTGAGCACACTGCACTGGAAACCGAGGCATCAGAACAAAGACTTTTATACTTTCACCGAGTTTCCAAAGAGACCAATTTCAGGAGCCATCTGAGATAAACTCCCCTCCTTCTCTCTGTCCCTCCTTTCCCCTCCTCCTCCTCTTCATCTTCCCTCTCCCGTTTGTTTCCTTTTTAGAGGCAGAAGCTCACACAGGTCTCCCTGCCTCAGCCTCAGATTTCTTCATTTAAAACCTTGAAACATTCAAGCATGGTGACACAGGGCTGCGATCCCAGTGCTTAGGCTGAGGCAGAAATGCCACGCACTTGAAGCCAGTCTTGGCTACCTAGTGAGTTCCAAGCCAGCCTGGGCTACGTGGTGAGACCTTGTCTCACAACATTATCATTAAAAATAAACATTTTTTTTAAAGTCAAGAACCAATGTGTCCCTTGGTGGTAGAAACGGAATACATCCCACGCCTCTTGGTGGTAGGCCACTCAGATGTATGTAGCATTGCTGGTTTCTGTGTTGGGATTGGGACATGGTGTACAGACAGGCAGCTGTTGGTTGGGGGGTCATCACAATCCCTTCAGGAGATTGAAGAACTGAACTCTGTGATGCTCTCTCCTCTGTGTGGATGTAGTTTGTGTGGCCCCGTGGGCCTGTGGATTTAACCAGCAGGCAGAACTGATTCAATTCATTTCTTTCCGATACCTTCAATCTTCATTCATGGACACAAGGGCCCTCCATCCTCAGTCTTCTCTCCACGAGCTCTGACACCATGTGGTAGCTCTCCCAGCTTTGGCTCTCTCGACACCGCTGCCTTCAGAATGGCCAGCTCCCAACAGATATTCAACTACTCACACTCTTATATATACCCTCGGTCCTGCAGATTCTGACTCAACCAACGGCAAGCAGAAAAGCACTAGAGTTAAAAGTGGGGGTGGAGAGATGGCTCAGTGAGTAAGTAATGTGCTTACAGCCAAGTGTAAGACCTGAGGTGGGTCCTCTGAACCCCTCTGAAACTGAACATAATAGTGTGTGTCTGTGATCCCAATACTCAGATGGTGAGGTGGAGGAACTAACAGGAGGGATAGCTAATGAGAGACCCTGGCTCAGACAGGCTAGAGAGTGAGGACTGATACCTGAGCTTGTCCTCTGATATCCACAGCAACCTGTGACATACGTGCATGCCCAAGAGTGCATGTGCATGGGCACACGCGTGCACACACGCACACACACAGAAATTTCACCTGTACCAAGCATGTCTTAACCTTTACTACTCTTATTATCGATCCCTCAGCAATGCAACACCAATGATTCCCAAAAAAATAACTTCAGTTGGTTTTCAGTAAACCAGAGATGGCCGGCTTTGCTGTCATTTTTGGATTGCGTCTATTCAGTTTGAGACAGGGTGTCTCACTCTGAAGTCTATGCTGGCTTGGAACTCATTGGATCTTCCTGCCCTAGCCTCCCAATATTGGGGCTATATTCATGCATCGGCCCAGCCAGCTTCGAGACAAAAAAAGGCATAGGATGCTGCAAATAATTCTTACCACGTCATTCTTTGTAAAAGACTGTGTCTGCTACTTTTTAATTCAGCCTCACCTAAAGTCTTTGGACAGAGTCTGAAGGCAGCCAGATTCTTTGCCAAAATATTGCCCTGATGGCCTTCTAGACCAGTTCAGTTGCAGTTAAAGTCCTTGCTTCCCTCACAAACATTAATAACTAGTCTACGGTCTACATTCATTCTCAGCACGGCTGTCATGAGGGGTCTTCTTAGAAGGGCCTGCTAAGCTCTGCTTACAACACTCAACCACTTTCCCAGTTCAAACTTCTTGAGTGGTCCACATTCCTGGGAAAACCAATATGGACAAGTTCTTCACAGCAATGTGCCCCCTCTCTGGCACAAACTTCTGTAACCATGACTTTCTGTAGACCCACGTGACATATGGAAGGAAGGGTTTATATTATATTGGCTTATGATTCCAGCATAGAGTCTATGGTGGACAGGGAAGCCTTGAGGCAGGCACAGCAGCTGTCAGTGAGATCATGAGCCCCGCACAGAAAACAGGGAGAGAAACTGAACAGGAGGTGGGGCAGGGTTATAAACTCACAGAGCCTGCTCCCAGTGACATACTTGGGCTGTGCCTCTTAAAGGCTCCATAACCTCCACAAATGGCATCAGTAACTTGGAACTAAATATTCAAAGACAAGGCCTAGTTGGGGTACTGTTAATTTTCCAATCATTAAGTGGCTGTAAACCCAGGTGGGTATGACACCCAACTATGCTCCTATTTCCAGACTGGAGAAACAAATTTAAAAAATGGGGGAACAGAGTCCCAAGTAATGAGGAAGTTTACAGGCAAGCTTCAACCTTGGAGTGATTGTCTTCCTCCATATCTAGCCAGAGAGAGTCTGTCTGGTCTAGATGAGCTTCATGACCTATCTCTTCATGGCTTTGCTCTCCCCACTTTCCTCACACAGCCTGTGTGGCGTCTATGTTCATAAAGGGCTTTTGACATTCTAATATCAAAGAGTGGCCCACTCTCATGGACACATCAAGAACTACATGTTCCTGCAGATATGCTCAGGTCCTGCAATGATGCAGTTAAAACCCCATCCTGTGCTGGGAATGCAGCTCAGTAGCAGAGCTCCTACCTAAAACTCCTCAGCTAGCATATGGCTCAGTGGTAGAGCACCTGCCTAGAATCCCCCAGTGAGGGGCTGGGGGCGTGGCTCAGTGGTAGAGCCCCTGCCTAGAATCCCCCAGGGAGGGGGCTAGGGGCGTGGCTCAGTGGTAGAGCCCCTGCCTAGAATCCCCCAGTGAGGGGCTGGGGGCATGGCTCAGTGGTAGAATGTCATCTATTATGTTCAGGACAGCCCTTTTGGTCCTATTGCCTTTCTACATGGCTCGTTATTCTTCATTGCAACAAAAATAAAACACTTCACAATCTATGCACTGTAATCCAAGCACTTTGGAGGCTAAGTCAGGAGGATCGCAGTTTCTAGGCTTGTGCTATACATTGAGACTGACCTCAGAAATCAAGCCCAAACTCAAACCTTACCCACCCCAAATTTTTCTTGCATCTCCCATCCCTGAAGGCTACTGTGTCATATATAACATTAGTGAAGTAAGAACACTGTGCCACCAAACTAGATAAGTTGGATGAAGCAAAGAAGTGCAGGCCAACAGGAGCCGGATGTAGATCTCTCCTGAGAGACACAGCCAGAATACGTCAAACACAGAGGCGAATGCCAGCAGCAAACCACTGAACTGAGAACGGGACCTCCATTGAAGGAATCAGAGAAAGAACTGGAAGAGCTTGAAGGGGCTCAAGACCCCATATGAACAACAATGCCAACCAACCAGAGCATCCAGGGACTAAGCCACTACCCAAAGACTATACATGGACTGACCCTGGACTCTGACCTCATAGGTAGCAATGAATATCCTAGTAAGAGCACCAGTGGAAGGGGAAGCCCTGGGTCCTGCTAAGACTGAACCCCCAGTGAACTAGACTGTTGGGGGGAGGGCGGCAAGGGGAGGAGGATGGGGAGGGGAACACCCAAAAGAAGGGGAGGGGGGAGGGGGGAGGGATGTTGGCCTGGAAACCGGGAAAGAGAATAACAATTGAAATGTAAATAAGAAATACCCAAGTTAATAGAGACGGAGGAGAGAAAAAGAACACCATGCTGTTCTCTGACTAAATTGCTCTGTATTTTGGGAGTGGTGGTGGGGAGGATGACCCACAATGGGACCGAGCAGGGATATCACATCTTCCAGTCCACCAGTGACTCCTCTACTGTTTTTCTGATGCTGCCTGGTCTGAGACTTCAGCGAACAGCTATGGAGAACTGGCCTCAAGCAGTCCCTGATGCTCTGAATGCCACAGAACCAGGGATGTCCTCCTACCCAACTTCCTTCTGATCTCACAGGCGTTTAAAGTGCTCCTTCCATGCTTTTTGACCCGGCTTTTTATTAAACTGTACTTTTGTATTCAATTCACTGCAGATTATAAAAAATCCAGTACCCTAAGGATCTTGTCGAGCAGGCTCCAAAGAAATAAAAAATAAAATAGTGGGCCAATAAGATGGCTCAAGGAGGTAAAGAGGCTTGCTGCCAAGCCTCACTCCTTGAGTTCAATCCCTGAGTCGGTACATAGTGGCAGGAAAGAACTGACTCCTGCAAACTGTCCTCGGACTCCCACATGTGGGTTGTGGCACAAACACACATGCCAGCACACATACACAACCAAGTTTTGTTTTTGTTTTTAAAGGAAGGAAATGGGACTAGAGAGATACCTTACTGTTTCATCACGAGAAGTCGTAGTGAGAACTTTAGTTTTTTTTTTTTTTTGAAAACACAGGGATAGAAGTGATGTTTTCGCTTTAACCCCAGGTGTGCGACATGAGGCTGCTTCAGATTGTGCACAGCGGCTGACTGCGATTTGCCTCGTGCTCCAGCAGGGGCGTGGTTTTCGACAGCTGCAGGTAGTTTCTGTGAGTGTATGGTGTTTGGGATTCTGGGGACTTTTCGGAGGATGTATAAATGCTAGAACGCTGATGGAGGGGGACGTTTGGCCGGCGGGTTGGTGTTTGGAAGGTGTTGCAATGTTTTGTGGCACTTTGTCAAGTAGTCATGTGCAAAGAGATGAAAAGAAGAAATTAGAGACCCTGACAGCAAAGGTTAGACGTGCTCCAAAGAATTTGATGCCTGTAATCAGCAGGAAGTAGTCTAAGGATAATGTCACCACCCCCTTCCCCTCTATCCTCTTTTCTCTCCTACCTAGTGTTGGGGGTTTGGAAGGGTGGGAGAAAGAAGAGCCCACAAAGGAAATAGAGTTGGGATCCATGAATCCTTATCAATGACTCACAAATGCCTGTAACTCTAGTTCAAGGAATCAAAGGCCCTCTTCTGGTCTCCAGGGGCTTACACACACACACACACACACACGCACACACACAAATACACACGCACACTCACATGCACACACACATACACACACTGCAGTAAAAATACATTTTAAAAAATGAAAAAAGTTTGTTGTATTTTTTCATGTTCCTCTCTTTCCCTTCTTTTCTTTGGTGATTAACCCTTTCATATGTTCGTTAAGCAGGGTATCAGTGAGCTATATCTCTTTATGTTTTTCCCCTTTATTATTATTATTTTTTTATCTTAAGGTGGGGTCTTGACAAATTGTCCAGACTGGCCTTGAATGAAAGATCCTCCTGTCTCACTCAGACCTCTGAGTAGCAGGCATGACACCCACACCACCAAGCCTGGCTCTCCTTGTTTTTGTTTTTTGTTTTTTTTTTTTTTAATGTGACAAACAGTAAAGGCACTTGCTACTGATTGTATAAACTGCAGGCAACAACAGAGGGAGACAAACTCCTCCACTCCCCCAACAACAGTACCTATTGAAATGCGAGCCAGGCTTGGTGGCTAGGACTGCAATCCCAGTGTTTGGGAGGAGGAGCCAAGAGTTAGGGACTAGCCTAGGCTGAGACTGAATTAAAAAAGGAATACTAAAATCTCCAACGACGTCCAAACAAACAAAACAAGCAAACAATAAAAAACAAAACAAAACAAAACAAAAAAAAAAACTTCGTTCCCCTTTAAAAGAGATCCAATCTAACCTGGAACTTACTTCATAGACAAGGAGGGTCTTGAGTTTCTGCTCCTCCTGCCTCTAACTTCCAAGTGCTGGTATTATAAGCTTACCACTAGCAAGCCTGGATGCACTCAACTTCAGCTCAACAGCCTAACTATACCCCAACTCCAAACCCCAAAATTCAATCATGCCCAGAACCGCACCCCTTCCATGCCCTAACCTAAACCAATCAAACAAAACTAACCAATGATCAACAGTTTAAAAAAAAAAATAGGGTGGGAGGAATGAAGTGTGAAGCCCCCGAATTCACTCAGCTGATTCTTGTTGATTCTGGTTTCTTTCTCAGGCCTAAGCAATTAAAAAAAACAAAAACAAAAACAAAAACAAAAACAAATCAGAGGGCAGGTTTGGATTCCAGTCTTTGGAACTCCTGGGTTTAAGGAAAAGAAGTAGGTTGTGGAGACCCATCAGAGCCATCAATCCGCGTGGTTGACACCAATAAGATGTTTACAGAGCCGGGGTGGGCACCGAAGCGTCAACTGAGATGATTAGAACTCTCCCAGGGCCCTAACAAGAAGGACACAAGGCCTTGCTCCGAAAGTAGCGGAATCCAAGTCTCCAGGCCAGATTTTCCCTCTAGCCATTCCGGGCCAAGCTAAGCAGAGCAGCTAAGCCTAGAGAAAGGGACGTCTTCCTCGTCTGTCCGGATGGAACAAACCCGCCTGCTTAGAGAGCGCTGAGAACCCCAAGGGTCCCTCACAGCCCTTAGCAGCCAACATGACTTGACTGCTCCCCGGTCCCGCGCGCTCCCCGCTCTCACCACACACCCCCACCCTTTCCGGGTGCGCGCGCAAGAGTGGGCCAGCTTCCCCTAGCTGTGCGCTCCGCAGCCTGCGGGTGGCAGCGGCGTTGGCGACTGGCTCTCGGGGAAGAGGGTGACCAAGGGACCGCGAAGGAGGAGTCGGCGCCGCAGCCGCTCCCCTTGGGACCGCGCCCCGCCTTCCGTCGCCACCTGAGCATCCCCTCTTGGCTCCCAGCTGCTCCGGTCTACCCCACCATTCCCACTGGGGGGACCCTGTGTACTCTCAGTGCGGCAGACGCCGTGTCATTGCATCTGGTGATCGGGACACTCGGATCTTGGTTCCCCTGGGGGCTTGGGACGAGCTGCACGGGCCGTGGTGACAGGCAGCGGGGGCGCCAGCGCGCATTCCTCCCCCGCGACATTTAGAAAGGCGTGTAGACAACTGGTGTGACTTTGGAGGTCCGACTCCTCCTTCCGGCCAGCCTCGCGACGCGCCACCTCCCGAGACAAGCCAGTGAGTCCGGCAGGCCCCAGAGGCTCGTGTACGGACTTGGAACGTGTCCGGGAACCCGTGGCGCTGTGCGCACTGGTGAGTTTTGCGGGCGGGGTGGGGGCGGAGAGGACGTCGCGCTGGGTCCTTGCTCCCGCCCCTTTCCTGCTGTGCCCCCCCCTCCACTTTGAGAGAGTCATTGAGATTTGAGCGTGACTGCGGATCCTGGAGGATGCAGGCACCGGGCGCGGGGTTTTCCTCCTCCCGGAGTGATGGAGAGAGCCGGTGAGCTGAACAAAGACACCCGCCCTGAGGAGCGGGTCCTTTGCTGAAGAACGCTATTTTCGCCCCGCGACGGCCGCGCAACTCCTGGAGTGGCGCGCTCTTCCGCCGGCGGGCGCAAAGCAGGAGCCGGGCACCTGCGCGCCACTCCCGCCACATCTCGGGGGCACCGGATTGTTCCCGAAGGTCTACGTCTCCGGAGGAGGTCCAAAGGCAACCTGTTTGCTGTTGAACAGTGAGAGACCCCGGGACCTTTATCGTTTGCTGTCTCGTAGAAGGGACTGCGTGCTGTGGACGGAGCAGGCATTTCAGCGACACTTTTGTAAGCCAGGGTCTTCGATGTGAGTGACCACGCTTGGTCCCCAACAGCCGCATCCTCCCAGTGGTCTCTGTCTGCTGAGTATCTGTGGCCAGAAGCAGCTGGGACCCCCAGTCCTTTGCTCCATCCTCTGGCCATTGTCCCGTGTGTGGGGTCGGCGCCGTCTCAGGCTGCCCTGCTCCTCGCAGGTGAGGCTGGTAGAGGCGTAGGTCCAGGGAAAGGACCGGCCGTGTTGTTTGATGGCTTCACTGAGGAGAGTCAAAGTGTTGTTGGTGTTGAACTTGATCGCGGTGGCCGGCTTCGTGATCTTTTTGGCTAAGTGTCGGCCTATCGCGGTGCGCAGCGGAGACGCCTTCCACGAGATCCGGCCTCGCGCAGAGGTGGCCAACCTCAGCGCGCACAGTGCCAGCCCCATCCAGGATGCAGTCCTGAAGCGCTTGTCGCTGCTGGAGGACATCGTCTACCGGCAACTTAATGGTAAGGACGTGCCCTGACGCCTGTGGGTCGTGATGCATGTAGGGCACAGGGTGATCTCCTTGGCTCTCTGTATCCTAAGCTGACATTGAATGAGCCTAATCTCTCTCTCCCATCCCTGCTCTGGGACTCTTGTAGAAACCACCACCTGAGTCTTTCTTCATGACGTACTGCAGCTGGAAGTTTGGTCTTCCGCTAGAAACCTGTCACTATAGTCGACCCTTAGTCTCTGCTTGTGGCTCCAGCTTAGAACCGACCGCAGGCTGGGGACGTCTAGAAAGCAAATAGCTTGTCAGTTCACGGTATTTGATGGGGGTGCTGTTATGGAAGTGGGTGTCCTGGCTTGCAGAGTGAGGGCTATTCTTGAAGAAATACGTTAATCCTTTCGATTGTTAACTGCATCACTAAAAATGACCTCTTCTTTTCCTCCTCACTGCCTGGGGTGCGAGGTGGTCTATTATAAACCAGCCTACCCCGAACAGCGTGGCGATTGAGGTTCAAGTTCTTAGTGGATCTGAGAAATAGGGGTTTGTTCACAAAGTTAAGCCAAAACAAGGAGGCATGGCATCCAGGTTCTTAGCTTTTTCCAGACTTCGTCTCCTCTAAACCGTTCTAAATGAGTTGTCATAAAAGAGCTGGGATGTGTGTGTGTGGGGGTGGGGTGGGGGGGTATAGTTTACTGCTTCCACCTGGTTCAAGGGACCGAAGGTCCCTGAACACATGCTGTCTTCACAGTGTCACCTAGTCTAAAGAAAGACATCGTGATTGTGGAAGTTTGACTCTCTCTTCCCAGTCTTCTGCATGCTACCGTGGCCTGGAACTGTCAGCCGTTGTAATGATTGCTAATAAGTCGGTTGTTGCTGTGTGCTACAGGGGCATTACACGCTCCACACGTGCATGGTGGGACATAACCTTTAGTTCTTGGAGGGTCTGGCCGCTCCCCCACAGGAGAATAGGACAAACTGAACAAGCCAAACTCGGGGAAGTTAACCAACCACATTGCCCTCCTGATTGGTGTTAGTAAGCAGTGATTTAGACTCTGGTTGACCATAGAGCCGTGTTCTTAGCTAAAAGGCATAAATTTCTTTTCATGTGTCTGGGTGCAGGCGTGTGTGTGTGTGTGTGCGCACTTGGAGGCTGGGGTCAACTTCAAATGTCAGTCCTCAGGTACATTTACCTTGGATTTTTTGAGACAGGGTCTCGTTCTGATCTGGTGCTCACTCACAAAGTGAGTGAGGTGGGCTGACCAACAACCCCAGAAAACCAGCTCTGGGGTTACAAGTACATGATACTGTGCCCAGTTTTTGATATGAGTTTTAGGGACTCAGAGGTTCTCAGGCTTGCCTGGCAAGTATTTTACCTACCAAACCATTTTCCTAGCCCCAAGACACAAATTTCTATCTACCTAATTTTAATTTAAAATTGTATGTGTGTGTGTTGTACTGTATTGTACTGTATTTGTGCACATATACCACAGCCCACATATAGAGACCAGAGGGCAAATTATTATAGTCGGTTCTCTCCTCCTACCACGAGATCCCGAAGATGGATCTTATGCCCTTAGACTTCACTGTCTTTACCCGTTGGACCACCTCCCTAGCCAGAGACTCTGAGTTTAAAAGTATATACGAATTTTTTTTCCTCATAAGTGAACTGCGTGGATCTACAGGCACAACCATAACCTGTGTAAACTTGACCTGCCTCATGCCAGGTGGGCGAGGACTGGGGAAGACAGCCTTTGTCTTGCTCTTTGAGGATCCCTTCTGGGTAATTCCAGGAAGGGGATGGGAGCAGCCTCCTACATCCATGAAACCAGGTTCTAGTCATCTTTGCACCATATTGTAAGTATCCAGAGGGCTTTGATGTACTTTTAGGGTTCGCAAAAGGGCATCCCACCAAGGCTGTATTGAAGCTCCTCTCCAAAACCCCTCAAGACAAAATGAACTGAACAAGACTAAACCCCTCAGTTCACTTCTGGAGCAATTAAAAGTATGTGAGCTCAGTGCTCTGGAGGTGAGGCAGGGGGATCAGACGTCCAAGGCCAGCCTGGCTAAACCAGATTAAGGGGGTAGGAGTTGTTTTTTCAAATTGATACCTGCAGAAACACACTCATAAGATAATACCCTCCCAAATAATTTCCCCCCCAATAGTCAGAGCTTGCAGGGACACAGGTCCTTTCTCTCTCTCTCTCTCTCTCTCTCTCTCTCTCTCTCTCTCTCTCTGCGTGTGTGTGTGTGTCTCTCTCTCTTTCTTTTTTCTTTCTTGTGCTATAAATGCATATGTGTACACATACATGTGGAAGCTGGGGGGTGGGGTCAGTGTCCTGAATCATTTCTCCACCTTTTGATTTTTGAACCCCCATGGTCTCTCACTCAGCCTGGAGTCTGCCATTTTGGCTAGACCGGTTGACCAGCAAGCTCCAGGCATCATCTTTACTCAGGCTCTCCAGCACTTGGATCATAGGCAAAGACTAACAAGTCCTTTACCCAGTGAGCCTTTTTCTCAGATCATTATGTGGTGCTTTCTGGTGTAGCAGACGTGCATGCCCCCCCTTAGTGTTTGCAGTAACCCTGCATGGCACCTGTTCTTATTTGTCCCTTTAAGGCTTGCTGGCAGTTACCCAGTGACTTTCGGGGTTTTAAAATGACTCTGGACCGTATTACTTTAGGGTGGAGGCTCTTGGCTGCTGTGCCCACTCACCTGCCTGGACAGTGCTATCAAAATGATTTGCATCCCCTATACAGATGCAGAATTCATGGCCCTATACACTAGGGGCTCCTTTTCAATAGGCAGAGAGTAGGATCTGAGACTTTGCCTACAACGAGCTCCTCATTCTCCATCAGCCCTAGGAAGGAGAGAAAACATACTCAAATGACAAAGCCAGCAGGCTGCGTAGGACTTTCAAGAAGTCAAGAATTGCT
Source organism: Rattus norvegicus (assembly GCF_021556685.1). NCBI lineage: Eukaryota > Metazoa > Chordata > Mammalia > Rodentia > Muridae > Rattus > Rattus norvegicus. Next base: position 32,345,201 of record NC_141545.1, read on the forward strand.
TCCAAGGGGCTCTGAGTCTTGGAGTCTTTCTCTTAGCTTTCTGCTTTGTAGAGAACATCCATGCTAAGGAGCTGTGGATGTAGTTCAGTTGGGTGAATCCTTGCCTCGCCTGCATGAACCCTAGAGTTCCGTCCCTAGCACCACATAAACCAGAAGCAGAGGTGGCACAAACCTCCAAGCTCAGCCCTAGGAAGGAGAAAGGAAGATTAAGACTTCTTAAGGTTAAGATAACTGCTGGCTATCTATGGAGCTCAAGGCCAGCCTGGGCTACATGAGACCCTGCCTCAAACTGAAAGAAGGATGGGAGGGAGGGAGGAAGGGGGGAGAGAGGGATGGGAGGAGGGAGAGAAGGAAGGTAGGAAAAGAATTGACCTATTGAGTAGGGAGCTAGGAAGGCGCCCAATGCTGGTTTAGTGACGTCCAGTTGAAAGCTTTTCTTGGTCAAGCCATGACTCCCAACCGGGACTTGGCAGAATTTGTCTTTCCAGGCACTAAGGGTGATTTGTAGGGATTTGCAACCTGGAGGGTAAGAGCAAGGGAAAGTTGTGATGTAGAGAAGACCCTCCTTGTCTCCATCCTGCCCTCAGCGATGCCAGCCTTTGTCTGTTCTTGTTTTGGTATATTGTTCCATCTACTAGGCTGCCTGCTGTACCAGGAGGCTGGAGGAGGAAGGGGCGGGCTCTTCCTGGCATATGGAGAGATGGGGCCAGGGCTTCGTTTGTATAGATGCTGGGCACCTGTCTCCACCCGTTGCCACTGACAACAAAGGAGCCCAGGAATTCAAGGGTCTTATTCCTGAACTGGAGCTAGGCACATGGCAGGAACTCATATCCAGCTGCCTGGCATTTTCAGAGTTGCCATTCCTAGACTAGAGCTGGTCTAGTCCTAGAGTTCAGTGGTAGAATGCTTGCCTTGTACATGCAAGGTCCCAAGTTTGATCTCTAGAACAACCAAAGACATACAAATAAATAAAGAGCTAGGTTGCTTAAATTCCTCCTGTGGCCCCTTAGGTCTAGCAAGAGAGATTCAAGGAGATTCCACTTTTCCTCTGGTGGCTTTTGGTTTGCTTGGTTGTTTTTGCTTGTTTTGAGGCTGGGTCTCATGTATTCTAGGCTAGCCCAAAACTCCCTAAATAGCCAAGGATGACCTTGAACTCCTGATCCTCCTGCCTCCACCTCCCCAGCTGCCCAGGCAGCTCTGTGAGGATCTCCGTCTTTGTTCTCGTGATTGGCTTCACCTCTATCTACTTGCCGAGACAGACCACATTGACCTTGGGCGTCATAGCCTCCATATTGCAACTCAGTCTCTGAGAAGAGCTGGTAATACTGGAATTTACTTCAGGCTCCTCAATTCAGTCCATCCTTCCAAGATTGGCTTTTGTGGGCGAGGGTTGTCAAATGTTATGTGGGCAACCGTCCTGATGCTTTGAGCTGTTCAAGGCCTTAGTGACGTCACTTTGCAGTCTCAGCCCGGACTCTTACTCCTCAGTGGGTTTAACTTTAGAGTCCAGAAATGACTGAAGGCTTTTTAAAGGGCTGGCACCCTATTTTAGACTTTAACATCCTACCTCCGTCTCTTACCATCTGTGCCTTTGTGTATATGGTAGGTAGTTGAGGTTTTATTGATCGCTGGCTGGGAGCTGGTTTTTGGGAGGGAAATGATAACCTAGAGTTTGCAAAGGCTGAGATAGGTGGTGAAGTGAAGGGAGAGAGTGGAAAGACTTTAGCTGGGAAGACGGAGTGTGAGCAAACCATCGTCTCATCATAAAGCCTTCGTTATCTCGCCTGTGCCTTCTTGCTTCCGCCATCTTAACTTTCCAATCATGGCCATGCCATCTGGCCACTGCTTTCTTGCTTCTGACCCCTGGCCTTTATCTTCTTCAAACCATCTTTCCTCTCCCCCACCTTACCCTCACCACCTTAAAATCCTCACCTTGCCCTCATTTTGCACCCCCCCCCCCAACATCTTGATTCTTTCATCTGGCCTGTCCTATCTTGAAGTTATTCTGCTCTTTTCCTTTCTGAGTGATAGGGACCATTTTTTATCTAGGAGCTCGGAGCAAAGTGGTACACCAGGCTAGGCACTAGCCAGTGCCAGTATATTTGAGAGCATGACTTTATGTTATGAGTACAATTTAATATTCTCTCATGTAGCATAAAATAAACTCATAGGTCATCTGGGAAAAAAGTCTTTTAAAAACCATACAGAAGACCACAAAACTCTTTTTAAAATCTGTTTAAAAAAACAAAACAAAACATAGTTGCTTGATGGTTCTTCTAGACCCAGACACTGATTCCGTTATTGGAAATCCCCAGGTCACAAGGTACATAATTTTTGGTTTCCTGTCACCTTTTCTGTCACCTTCTAAGGAAGTTATTTATTTCTCTCATTTTAGAGATGAGAAAAGTGAGAAACAGAGATATTGTTAGATTTAGCTGGCGTGATACAGCAGGAGAAGGGTGAAGCGTATGTCTTTCTCACTCTCTTCCAGTACCCATGCAATGAGTAGAGGGAGAGGGGGGAGGGGTCTGTGCGAGCCCCTCCCCCCTCAGAGTACCCAGCAGGGTACATTGGAAGTGTGAACAGCAGAGCTTCGGCCCTGTTTCCCGTCAGCCCTGGGCAGCTGTGTCGTAAGAGGAAATGCAATTGATTTTGAGTTAGTTTCCAAATTTAGATTTCAGAGGGATATTGAATAGAGGCAAGGTTGCTTGGAGAAATTGAAAAATCTTTGCAGAAACAGAGCGAAGTCAAAATTACCTCCCCTGTTCCTGCCTCTAAGCCACATGAGTGGACGGGGCAGGAATCTAAAGCTGAAAAACCAAACCAAACCATACCAAACCAAACCAGAACAAAACAAAAAACCCAAAACCAAAACCCTAAAACATTTCCAGATAACCCAAGGGCCATATGCCAAAAATCTCTAGGCAGGAAAAATGAGTTGGCACGTTGCACACAGGGGACAATATGCTCTCTTTTGATTGCAGGTCAGAGCGAGAAAGGGCAGGATCGTGGGCTCGTCTCAAGCTCCCTATGTAGTTGAGGGTGACCTGTAACTCCTCATCCTCCCGCCACCACTTCTATGGTCTGAGATGAGAGGTGTGTATCACGGAGACCAGTTTTGTTGCCCCTCTGCACCCCCCAGGGCAGTCCAGGCATTTGAAAGCCCATCTTTGGCGAATGGCAAAGCCAAGGCTTGTATTGCTTCCCCTTGTCCTAGGAAGATAAAGGCACCTTCACATAGACCGTGCAGGCTCAGTGGTACCTCAGTTTCCTTGGGGAGAGGGATAAGAAGGAGAAAGACAAAAATACATATATTAAATCTAACCCCTGCAGGGCTGGGGAAGCAGATCAGTGGTAAGAGGGCTCACTCTTCTTGTAAAGGACTGGGGTTTGGTCCCCCCCCCCCCCCGCCATATCCACACGGTGGCTCAAATCATCCTAGTTCCGGGGAATCCTGCAGCCTCTCCAGCCTTCACAGGCACCACACATGCACATACATACATGCAGCAAACAAATCATAAGCATAAAATAAAAACAATAAATAAATCTTTCAAAAAAGTTACCTGGAGAGATGATGGTTCAGTATTTAGAGCACTGGCTGCTTTTGCAGGGAACCTGGGTTCTATTTTAACATGCCAGGTGATCCGCGGCCACCTGTAACTCCAGTTCTCAACTTTCCTAATGCTACTAACTTTTAATACCGTTCCTCAGGTTGTGGTGATCCCCGACCATAAAATTATTTTTGTTGCTACTTCATAACTTTGATTTTGCTCCTGTTACAAACCATGATGTAAATATTTGATTTGCAGGATATCTGATATTTGACCCCGGTGAAAGGGTCATTTGACCTACCCCACCCCCAAAGGGGTTGCAACCCACAGGTTGAGAACCACTGCTGTAGCGGATCTAAAAAAAAAAACCTCTTCTAGTCTCTGTGGGCACCTGCACGCACAGAAACATACACACGTGTAAAAGTAAGAATTAATCTTTAAATTGACAAACAGCCAAAAGCCCACTGCAGAGGAGACTAAAAGCCAACTGTGCGTGCCTTCCTCATGGTTGGTTCAGGCATCTGGCAGGGTCTGGAGACGAGGTTAACTGATTTTCTACAAGACTTGCTCCATGGAGTCTGGGTTGCTGGAGCCTTGCTCATTCCCTTTAGTCCTGACATTTGGTTGAAGCTGGGTCCTTCTGGAGCAACGAGGAACTCCATTCTCGGATAGCACAGCCATGCATATAGGTCCGTTTGAATAGCGTGTGTTAGATACCATGGCAGTGGGGGGGGGGAAGCTGCTTCCTGCCCAGCCCAGGGGCATCAAGGGGCACAGCTAGTGTCCTCTTCTTCATCATCATCATAGAAGAGATCCAACTGCCTCTGACCTTTGCTCGCTGCCAAACTGGGAGCACCCTGATTGGAAAAGGAGGAGGCTTAGCCACAAGGCTGAAGAATGTCACGAAGGAAAGACAGGCCTGAGTCCCCAAGACAACTGACATCAGACAACCTGTGAGTCTTTAGGATCGCTTCAGAAGAAAGGTTGTGAAAGGAGTGTCAGACAGGGCCAGTTTCATTTTCCAGATCTGTCAAGTTATGAATGCTGTGATTTTAGGTCGGTGGCTTCATTTTTTAGCTATAAAGTGGGGTCATGGTATGTCAGGATGAGTTGAGAATAAAAACATAGGGCACTGGGAGGGGGGTAGTACTAGGGGGGTGGTTTGGTTGGTACCCTGCTTGCTGCTCAAGCCTGAGGATCTTGACTTCAAATGTTCAGAAGCTATATTAAAAGAAAAATCTGGGTGTGGTGGCACGAACTTATAATCCCAGTGCTGGGGAGATGGAGATCTGGGCTTTTACAATTTAGCTAGCCCAGCCAAAATGTAAGCTCTAGGTTCAGTGAGAGACCCTGTCTCAGAAACCAAGGTGCATGGCTTGCCTGAGGAGCAGCAGCCAAAGCTGACCTCTGACCTCCACATGCCCATGCACACATTTACATACTAAAGCATGAGTACTTGCCCACGTATTCATTGACACTACCCTTATGTGATTATGTTTGCACACATGCACATATACACATGAATACCCATGCCCTTGGCAGCTATAGCAATGTCAACTGGTTAAAAGGCATCTATGTCCTGACTCCCTGTAATTCTCCAATGCCCATGGTGTTTTGGGCCATAGCAGTTGCTCAATAAATCCTTCCCAAACAAGCCAAAACCCAGCAAGGCTTGTTTGATAGCAAAGTGTGATCCTGGTTATATGATCCCGGGGGATCGAAGGGGGTCCTTTTTTGTTCTGATTTTCATGAACTCCATAGACGAATATTCTTGTCCTCACTTTTGAGACAGGTCTTACATAGCACCAAGCAGGCCTCACATTTGTGATCTCAGCTTCCCCCTTCCTGAGGTTACAACTAGATGCCATCATGACTGACTCTGCCATGTCCTATCCTTTGACAGAGCGGCATGTTATCAACAACATTCACCCATGAGAATTTTGTATCACAAAAATATTGCAAAATTAAACCTCACAATGCCTTAAGGAGGTCCCTGATTTTGTGTTGCACCACGGGTTGCCCAAACCTGCTAGACTAATTTCTGGTTCTTTTTCTGCTTTGTGTGTTTGCCGGAAGCTGTCCTTTATTACACTTTCTTTTCCTCCTCATCACCCTCCCTTCCCCCACTCACAATGGCTTTGGAGGTCTAGAAGAAATGGCAGCCTATTACAGCAGCCTAGCCCCTTAGCCAAGGTTTCATTTTCTGTAGTTTTAATTACTAAAGGCCACGAGCAATCAGCAGTTCAATAAGATGTTCTAAGAGAGAAGAGGAGGGAGGGGAAGATGGAGGGATAAAGTTTGAGCTGCTCACATAACTTTTGTTATAGTTTGTTGTTATAATCGACTCTTTTATTAGTAGCTACCATGATTAAACTCTTCCTGTGCTCCATTTATTAAGTTTAATTATAGGTACAGTGTGTGTGTGTGTGTGTGTGTGTGTGTGTGTGTGTGTGTGCAGGCCATGTGTGCGTGTACATGTATGTGATTGTAGGTGTGTGTGTGGAGGTCAGAGGAACACCTCAGGAGGTGTTCTACCTTGTTTAAGGCAAGGTCTCTTGTCCCACATGTCAGGCTAGTTGACCTGACAGCTACCAGGAATTTTCCTGATTCCATCTTCTCTTTTGTGGTAGAAGCACCGAAATCTCAGAGATACTCTACAGTGTCTGGCTTTATGTGGGCTCTTGGGATCTGAACTCCAATCCTCAAACTCTCATGGCAAGTGCTTCACCCATTGAGCACTTGTCCAGTCCAGGTGTTTTATGTTTTGTAACAGACCGTACAGTATTATGGTTATTAGTTTTATATTACTGTAAGAAATGTCAGCTATAAATCAAAATATGAAGATGAAAGTCTCATCTGGACTAGTATGATCAGGCAGCTCTTAGGTGTCCTGCAGTATGTCAAGTTCCCCTTTAATGGATGCTGGCCACTCACGTTGGTGAGTGAGCATGGCCTTGGTCCAAGTGTAGACAGCATCCCAGAGATAGAAAAGTAGACAATGCCTACCTAGACTTTTCATGATACTTACGAACATCTGTGTCCATATGTGCATGTATGTACACATGCATGCTCACATGTGTACAACTGCACATGTGTTAACCTTTATTTTTAGACAATGTCTTTCACTTGTCTAGGGCTCGCTCATTCATTTAGGCTAGCTGATCAGTGACCCACCCAGTGCTGGGATTACACACATGCACAATCACACCTAGATTTTTATGTCGGTTCTGGGCATGGAACTCAAGTCTTCATATTCACAAGGCAAGTAGTTGGGCTGTCTTCTCAGCTCCTGTCTGTAATTTTTAACCAGCTCCTTACAGACTGCTGCATCAAGAATGGATGTGAGAGCTGGCTGGAGAGGTGGCTCAGCAGTTAAGAGCACTTGCTACTTAATCATGAGGAAAGAATTCTGATTCTACCACTTCACTGGGGGGCTCACGAACATCTATAACTCTGGGCTCCAAGGGATGCCTTCTTCTGACCACCAGAAGTCTTCACAGATGTGCACATAAGTTCCCACTCTCACAGGCATGTGTGCATGTGTGCAGGTAAAAGGGCATGTGTATACATGGGTGTAGAAGCCAGAGGTTGACTTGAAGCGCCTTCCTCAATTGCTTTTTACCTTGAAAGATAATGGTGTACTTGTATGTGTGTCCAGGCATATGCATGCCACAGGGCACCTGTGGAGGTCAAAGGGTAACTTTAGGGAGTGGGTTTTTATCTTGTACCTTATTAAGGCAGGGTCTCCCTTTATTTGCTCGCTAGACTGTGGACTTCTGGGCACTTCTGTTTGCACCTTGCATCTTGCTAGAGAAGCCAAGTCCCTGGCCTTGTATTTTAGTTTTGGCTGACAGGATCTCTCATTGAACCCACAGTTCAGCCAGACTGGCTTTCCTGTGAGCCTTAGGGATCCTTTTGTCTCCACTGTATTCTAGCTCTGGGATTCCAGATGTGTGCTACCACATCTGCCTTTTTGCATGGGTTCTTCCAATTATGCTCGTTGCAGCAAGCACCCGAAGGACTGACCTGCTTCCCCAGCCCACATGCTTGAATTCAATGGGGACCAAACTCAGGTCCTCTGCAAGAGCAGCAAATGCTCTCAACCGCCAACTCGTGGCTCTAGCTCCTTCTCTCAAAGTTTAAAAGGATCAGAGAGGATAATTTGGTCATCCATTTCTTTTGCCATTATACGTTACCTTTTCTTGCTCTTCTCTCCCCCACCCCTTTCCTTTTCCAATATTCCCTTAGCAACTAGAATAAATGCAAGACCGCCAGGGATGTGTTAAGACCTCCCTATCCCACAGCAATCACATCCATCTGTCTTTGTATTCTGGGGACATGCAGATGACAATCATCTTTGCGACTGATAGTTTTCCCTTTCAATAACAACCCGTCACTCCTCACTGCAGAGCCCTATGCATGAGTAACAACGCCCTGTCATGAAGATGGCTGGCCACATTGTTAGGCTGCTGTGGAACATACCAAGAGTGAGCACGGACCGGGGTTCCAGAAGAGCCCACCCTAGCCTCAGACACCAGGCCAATAGTATGGTTAGCGCTTACCTAACGGTGTCTTGTGCGCTGTCCAGGGATGTTAGAATCTTCCCTCCCTGAAGGCAGAATCAGACTTGGGTTTTAGGTCTATTCTCTTTCTTCATTATTCCCTTGTATGTAGAGTGTGCATACGTACGTATGCAAGTACACATGTGTGTGCATTTTCCTGTGGAGGTCAGATGTCATCTTTGGTTCTTGCAGGGAATTTACCTTTAAGCAGCCAGGTTAGACTGACTGGCCAGGGAGCCCAAGATCCTAGCTCTGTGGCGCGTGCACGCACGCGCGCGCATACACACACACACACACACACACACACACACACACACACACCTACCCCACAAATTATTCATTCATCTGGTCAGCTTTTAGCCCTTGAACGGTAATGAATTATTGGCCATGGTCTTACTATTGAAGAGCTCACTTAATGGTCCTCCTGCCTCAGCCCCTCAAGTTCTGGGACTAAAGATGTACAGCCACCATAACTAGCTCCACAACTTTCCTTGAGATCTGCTCCAGCCTCACTCTATTGCTGTGACAGACGCCTTGCCCCAAACAACTCAGGGGAAGAAACAAGGCTTATTTTGGCTTACGATTCCAGGAGGATCATGGTGGAGAATGCATGGCAGCAGGAGCCTGATACCAGCCTGGCAGTCAGGATCTAGAAAGACCTCATTACATCCCTGTACAGAAATGAGAGGCAGGGAAGGGAGAGAAGTGGGGGCCAGGCTGTAAAACCTCAAAGCCCACTCTTAGTGACCTCTTCCAGCAAGGCTCCCCTTCCTAAAGATTTGATAACCTCCCCAAACAATGTCACCTGCTGGAAATCAAGTGTTCAAAAACACGAAACTACAGGGAACTCGCCTTGCCTTGCCTTGCCTTGCCTTGCCTTGCCTTGCCTTGCCTTGCCTTGCCTTGCCTTGCCTTCCCTTCCCTTCCCTTCCCTTCCCTTCCCTTCCCTTCCCTTCCCTTCCCTTCCCTTCCCTTCCCTTCCCTTCCCTTCCCTTCCCTTCCCTTCCCTTCCCTCTCCTTTCTATTCTTTTCTTTGAGATAGGGTTTCTCTGTGTAGGCCTAGCTGTCCTAAAACTCCTTCTGTAGACCAGGCTGGCCTTAAACTCACAGAGATCTGCCTGCCTCTGCTTTCTGAGGGCTGAGATTAAAGGTATGTACCACCCCTACCCCGATTCAGGGAACATTTTCTTGAAATAACTACATCTAGTGCATTTCCTCCGACAAACCTACTTATCTCGATATACTGGTTCATATGCAAGGAAGTTGGACTTCAAGAGATTTGAATAAGTCGTCTAGAGACACCCACCAGTAGCTCCATTCTGAATCACCCAGTGCACAGTTGGCACTTACTGGGCCCAAGGTGTGAAAGAACTATTTGTCATCTGGTCCTGGGACTGCAGAGGGGAAGTGGCCAGGAGTGAGGCGAGACCGTGAACCTCCTTCAGCAGCTGATGACGAGAGAACTGTTGTAGTCACTCAGGCTTAGCAGTTACCCGTGTGTAAAGTTGTAAAGCTGTTAATTTTAGGGCTCTAAATTATGCTGTGTGAGCTTTAAATCCAGCCCATAATTAGAATAAAATGCGAGAAAAGTGAAATTGATATTAAGTTAATTAAAAGGCTTTGCTTATATCGCAAGGAAATTAGCACAACAGGCTGGGGATGCTGACATGTGCTCCTTGCTAATTTCTTCTGTTTAGGCGGTGCACAGCAGGCCTCAGGCAAGCTTTGTTCCCTGGCTTCTGCCCTGAGTCCTCCCTGCATTCACATAGCCACATAGTCGTGCACATCCATCCCGTGAAGCATCAAAGTCGACCATGTGTCCATTCTGTTGGGACTGCCATTCTGTATCACTGTATCACTGGGGTCTTAATGAGAGCTCTCCTATGCACTCTGTTGGATCCATCATGGCCAACCACATGTTGATGCTATTGGCATCACTAAAGTTCCAACTGGGCAAAAGCCAGAGTGCTCTGCCACTGAGGGACTCATGGGATATCCGTCTATTAAGAAATAGGTCATCAATCTGCACTTGGTATCTTTTTTTTGCTTTGTTGTGTTTTCTGTTTCCTGTCCTTTAGGTTTTTCAGACAGGGTCTTGCTCTGTGATGTAGGCTAACAGCAAACTCATGATTCTCCTGCCTCTGTGTCTTGAGTACTGAAATTGCAGGTGTAAAGGTGTGTGTCACTGTGCCCTCCTGTCTTTGTTATGGTTGGTTTTATTCATTTTTTTAATAGTTATTTGTTTATACGGCATCTACTTTGTTTATTTGAGGCAGGGTCTCTCACTAACCCTGAGGTCATGAAGTAGGCCTGTTCTATCTCTGCCTCACCATCACCGAGAGTGCAGCTGTGTGCCACTGTATCAAGATTTCATTGTTATTTGTTGTCATTAAATCTAGCATCGAGCACTAAACTCAGGCCCTCACGTGTCAGGCAGGTGCCTGATCATGGCTCATGCTATGGTACACGTGAAGAGGTCAGAGGATAACTTGCAAGGGTCAGTTCTCTTCCAACATATGGATCTCGGGGGGTCACATCCAGGTCATCAGGTTTGAGGGTAAGTGCCTTTACCTCATGAACTCTATTTTTTTTTTTTATGGCCCTGACTTTTTATTGTAAATGTATGGCTGGTGTGTGTGTGTGTGTGTGTGTGTGTGTGTGTGTGTGTGTGTGCATGCACACGCACATGTGCACACATGTGTGCATGCATGCTGTGGGGTATGTTTATATACACGGAGACCAGAGGACAACTTTAGCTGTTGTTGCTTGGACTATTTTGCTTATTTGAGGCAGTGTCTCTCAGTGACCTGGAGCTCATGGAGTAGACCAAGCTAGCTGGATACTGAGCCCTATGACTGTCTCTGCTTCCTCATTACCGAGAGTTCGAGTGTGTGCCACTCTATCTAGATTTGTTTTTCTTTAAATCTGGATCCTGAGGATGGAACTCAGGTCCTTATTTTTGCTGGGCAAACTCTTTACTCAGTGAACTTCCTCCACAGTACCCGGTCTCTGTTCTCAGTACGATCAGCAAACTCTAATTGACCCTAAACAATAAGTGGGGTGATAGAAAGTGGCTGAAATGTCACCTATTTCTTTTTAAGTGTTTTTAATTATTATTGTTATTATTGCTATTTTTGGAATTACGCGTGTCTTATGTGTGGTTTTGTACACGTGAGTGTAGGTATCCACAGAGACCAGAAGAGAGTTTTGGGTTCACTGAAGCAGAGTGAGTTGTTGTGAGCTGACTAATGTGAGAACTGAAGTTGGCTCTTTTACAAGAGCAATGGTGCTTTTAACCATTAAGCCGTCTCTCCAGCTCTGAAAGTTACCTGTTCCCAAGCCAGCATCTGTATTTGATTGGCCGTTGGCTTCTTCTCAGTGTTGCAGCATCCTGTTTTCAGAGCGATGGGATGATTGCAGCCACTCCTATTTACCTTCTTCATGGAGCCGAGACAACAAGTACTGAAATACACAGTGGCTGTTTGCAGTTATAGCAGCTAAATAACGTATGCATCGTCTTTATTACAGCTGATAGAAGCTGGCGCTAAGAGGAGGCAAGCTGAAAAGGTTAGTTGAAGAATTAGCAATTAAAAAAAAAATCCTGGCCTCTGCTTGTCTCTGCATTTTAAATCAAGCAAACATTTACGTTTGTGCCAAAGTCGCCCAATTGCCTTTCAGGCAATTTACCGAAATGCATTCAGAGATAAAAATGGAGTTCAGGGAAGAATATTTAAGGGCTCTTTAATGAGGTTAAAAACTTTACTCATTTGCCAAGTTTCTCTAAAAATCCACTTTCCCCCTGCCTCTCATCCTCCTGCAGACGAGTTGTTTCCAGGAGTTTTTCTTGAATAAAGGAGCGAGCTTTGAATTCACTCTGTAGCCTACGCTGGCCTTGAACTCACTACATAGCACAGTATAATGGCTAGCTTTAATGTCAATGTTATAGGGCTTCTACTGCTCCAATGGAACACTGTAAGCAAAAGTGGCTTGGAGAGGAAAGGGTTTACTTCCCTTTTACTTCTAGGCACCAGTTCATCACTGAGAGAAGTCAGGGCAGGAACTCAAGTAGGGCAGGGGCCTGGAAGAGAGAACTGAAGGCCATAGAGGAAGGCTGCTTATTAGCTTGTTCAGTCTGCTTCATAATATACACCAGGACCATCTGCCCAGGTGTGGTACCACCCACAGTGGGATGGGCCTTCCCACACCAATCAATAATTAAGAAAATGCACCACAAGTTTTCCAACAGGCTAATCTGATGGGGGTATATTATCAGTTGAGGTTCCCTGCTCACAAATGACTATTGGTCCTGGCAAGTTGACATAAAACTTGCCAGCACTGTCAACTTTACACAACCTAGAATCACCTGAGAAGAGAATCTCAATGAGGGGTTGTCTACATTGGATTAACTTATCCGCATGTCTGTGGGGGATTGTTTTCATTAAGTCCACTGATATAGGAAGACCCATCCTACTGTGGGTAGCACCATTCCCTACGCAGGGGTCCTAATCTGTATAAGAGTTGAGAAATCAACCAGCGTGCAAGCAAGTGAGCCTGCGTGCATTCTCTCTGCTCTTGACTGTGTGTGTGAGACGTGAGTAACTACTTTAGGCTCCTAGCACCTTGTCTTCTCTGCAATGATGAATTGTAATCTGGAACTGTGGGCTGAAACAAACCTCCCTTTCTCCCAAGTTATTTTTTGTCTGAGTATTTCATCACAGCAGCAGAAATGAAATGAGGTATACTCAGGCTGGCCTTGGACTTAGAATCCTCCGGTATCAGTCTTCCAAGTGTTGGGAGGCACTACGCATGTCTGACTTGTTTAATTTCTCTATCCTCATCTTCCTTTTCCAATCTTAGCTTGCAGAAGTAAAGTCAGTGCATGTCTTATGGTCTCTCCACCCTCTCCCTGAAGCACCGTTACTCATTCCTGATCCTTCTAGGGGGTCATGGGAGACCTCAATCTGGTTGCTCCCTAACCCCCAAGAAAGGATGTAGTGTCACGTTTTCTTAAAGCAAGAGTTAACTTTCAGAAGTGTTTCTCTTGAAATCCTGATCTAGAAAATTCTATAGCATTGAATTCCAGACAGGGGTTGGAGAAGTGACCTGAACACAGTCCACTCCCATCATAACCACCTGACATCCAGGACATGGGATTATGAAGGGGTCCTGAAGTTAAGTGTAAAGTGTACTAGTCAGCTTTGCCTTGCTGTTGACAAAGTAATTAAGGCAGCCAACTTAAAAGGAGGAAGGATTTATTTCAGTCATGGTTCTTTGGTCCACTGTTTCGGGGCCTGTAGCGAGCTGGAACATCATAGTAGAAATCTCTGGATGAGAAAGATGCTCATGGGCAGGAGAGTGAGAGAAAGAGAAAAGGCAGGAGTCCAATATCTCTTTCAGGGGCACTCCGGGTGCCCCCACTTTCACCCAGCAAGCTCTGTGTCTTAATGACTCCACTGCCTCCTAACAGAGCCGTAATGTATGTATTAAGCCCTCAACACATGGACATTTGGGAAACATTCTAGAAGGAAACTATGTAAGAATCTCAAACTTCCCTTTAGGTACCTAACAAGACCAAGTTAAAGCCTTGGGTAACTCATGGCGATAGTTAACTCTTATTGGTCAACTTGACTAGCTTTCGAATCACCTGGGAGACTCACCTCTTGGTATGTCTGGGAGATTTAGCTGAAGAGGGATGATTCATCTTAAAAGTGGGCGCCACCATCCCCTAGGCTAGGATCCTCAACTGAATAAACAGAAAGGGAGCTGAAGGCACCAGCATTCATCTCTCTTTCTCTGTGAGGATACAGGGCAACCAGCTACCTCTTACTATGGCTCTTGTATTTCCTACCATGATAGAAAGTATCCTCAAAAAGTGAGCCACAATAAATCCTCCTTCCTTATGTTGCCTTTGTCGGGTGTTTGGTCACAGTGCTGACAAAAGTGAACTAACACACTCACACAACATCAGTGAGCCTATCTTTACCCATCCGGAGAGTAGCCACTATCGCTACAAATACAATAAATACAATAAAAGTTCTGCCAAGTGAAATTTAGAGACTATCTTGAAAAGGTAGCTTTAGGCAGAGGATTGTGGGATAATGTCATTGGTGGTATAATGTGACAGTTAACAACCGCCAAGGAATAAAAGTCTTAGTTCCTTTGCAGCTCAGTTTTGTTCCCTGTACAATCTAGATAATGGGGAAATGTGTTCAAGTTATGAAGATAAATTTGTGCTGGGCAGATGGCTCAGTTGATAAAGTGCCTACTATGAGGACCTGATTTTGGTGCCTAGAACCCAGGTGAAAATGCCAGGTATGACAGACAGTAGATGCTTGCAAACCTAACTGGGGAAGTGGACACAGGAGAATCCCTGGGACAACCTACTTGGTCAGCCTAACCTAACGGGTGAGCTCCAAGCCAATGAGAGACCCTGCCTCAAAAAAGCAAGGTGATGGCTCCTGGGGAATAACACCTGAGTTTGACCTCTGACCTCCACACGCATGTATTTGCACACATATACCTACCTAAACAGTTACTTACCCACATGTATGTGCAAACATTTGCTAAATAAATATATAAGATACACTTAGTGATAAGTGAATATATTTCATTGTAAAGGTAGTTACAGTTATAACTGGTCATATCTAGATCTTTAAGATCTAGGGATCTTAAAGGGATAGGGGTGTGAGTGTGTATGTTATGAGTGTTCACAGAGCCCAGACGAGGTCTGACCATCAGATCCTCTGGAGCTAGAGTTACAGGTGGTTGTGAGCCACCTGATATGGATGCTGGGAGTCAAACTCAGGTTTGTTTGATTGCTTGTTTTTCCTCATTGTTGTTTTGTTGTTGTTTTGTTTTTACAAGATCCCAAAGTGCTCTTAACCACTGAGCCATTTCTCAGCCTCCAGATCTACATCTGTTGGAAGTAGACCTAAAGGAACAGGGCATGATTTTTCCAAATGCTACGGTTTTCGAAACATTATCTGTCCGTTCTTTGACGTTCTCCTGATCAAACAGTAGCATTTAATCCTCCTCTGGTGGCTTATGTTCTGGCTTTAGAGTCTTACTTCTAGTGAAAAAGAATTCAGTGGAAAGAAGGCCTCAGGACTCCTAAGGCTGTGGTCATGAAGGGTAACAGAGCTTCTGCACTCTTTGGGAACACGAAGTTTGAAACCCAGAGCCACCATATAAAACAAAACAAAACAAAACAAACCGGGGCTGCCTGGAATCCATGTTGCATAGTCCACCTGGAAAGAGATAGGTTCCTCAAGGAACCCCTTCTGTAAGTGTTTGCCCACTACACTCACCAGACACATAGGTTAGCCAGTTTAGACACCAGATGTCCCCATTCCCAAGTCTTGACCCAATGGCAAATTCATGAGCAAAATAAATGTGGCTCTTGCTTTAAGCCACTAACTTTTTATATAGCAATAAATCACGCGTGCAGGAAGGCAGTATTCTTGTGCTTCATTAGGAGAATTTTTTTTCTAAACACAAGAAGTAGAAGACTGCGATGATGAAGGTGCTGATAGCCACGCTAATAGTAATAAACGTAACAACAGAGAACACTTATTGAGCACTTGTTTAATGTAGCAGTCACTGTGCTAAAGGCTTTATATGGACATAAAAACGGCCAATGAGGTTTTTCTTGGCAAGTCTTGGCCTCACCTGCCATCACTGTACTGTGAGCAACAGCCTTTTTTGTACAGGGGAGTTAGGTCAGCCAAGAGCTTTAGACATCTTGCAGCCAAGTCTCTGGCAGTTGGCCTGGACCACTGCGGAGCACTACTGGGTACAGACCAGAGGATAGGACGGTCTCTCAATGGCTTCACCCCAAATGGCCATCGCTCTGGTTGAATGTGAAGTGTCTCCCTCAGACTCAGGTATTGAAAAGTCAACTCCCTGAAAATGATAGTGTTTTGGGGAGGTTGTGGGAACATCAAGGAGGAAGGTTTCGCTGGAGGAAATAGGTGTCCTGGTGACAGGCCTTTGGTGTGTATCTTGTCCTTGTTTTTCTTTTCCTGTTTCGTTCTCTCTGATCCCTACATGATGGAAAGACCTGTCTCTGGGAGCTGTGGAAATAGCTTAGTCTAATAGTCTATAAAGAGCCCACTATGCAGGCATGAGGAACTGAGTATGGACCTTACTACCCATGGAAAAGCTGGGTACGGTGTTGTGCACCTGTGACCCTAAAACTGGGGAGTCCAGGGAGAGGCAGACACATCCTTTTGAGTTTACTGAGCAGGCCCTGTAGCCAGTCGGTGACCTCTGAGTTCAGTGAGAGACCCTGTCTCAAGAAACAGGGTGAATAGTGATGGAGGAGCCCTACCCTGTATCTGGCTATGTCCTGTGTGTGCACACAAATAGAATTTGGGCCGTTTACTGCTTCTAGATGTGGGCTACACTGTAAACCTACAGAGGTCCTTCCGCTCTGCGGGTTAAATCAAATACCTCAGGCTTCTTTTTATTCAAACAGTGCAGGGAGCTGGTTTAAATTATGGTCTCCTTGCAGAGGAAACAAATCATGTTTTCCAGAGTGATGGCACCTCTCTGTTTACTTCTCATCTCGCATGTACACACACACACACACACACACACACACACACACA
This sequence comes from Rattus norvegicus, assembly GCF_021556685.1. Taxonomy (NCBI): domain Eukaryota; kingdom Metazoa; phylum Chordata; class Mammalia; order Rodentia; family Muridae; genus Rattus; species Rattus norvegicus. The sequence continues at coordinate 32,361,923 of NC_141545.1, forward strand.
CACACACACAATTGGACCCATACTGGAGTGCAGACTGTAACAAGCTATGGCTTCTCCCGCTTGACTGACTTTCCTGTTTGCTTGAGGGACTTCTGAAAGAACTTCCAGTTCCCAGCGTCCTCAGTGTGAGGCTCACAGTTTGCCAGAACAGGTTGGGGCTTCTGAAGCCTAAAAGTTTTAAGTATGACGAACACCAGAATGTGATGCTTTCCGTGAGATTAGCATGCCACACTTCAGAGTCTGGATAACAGGTGTTCAACTAGCGTATTTTTGGACGTCCATACTTGTAAGTACACGAGAGTCTTCAGGTGTATGTACAGGCGTCAGTGTGTGGGTGAGTGCCCATATACATCTATACTTTCATTTGGAAGTCAGTGTACAACTTGGGTATTTTTCCTCAGGTACCATCCACATTGGTGGTCTGCTTTGGCTCAGTTGGCTGTCCAGTGAGCCCCAGGACGCCTCACAGTTGCGATTAAAAGTACATGCCACCATACCTGTGGTAACAATACCACGGGGAGTGGTATTTTTTAGAAGGTGTGGCCTTGTTGGAGTAGGTGTGGCCTGTTGTAGGAAGTGTGTCACTGTGGGGGCGGGCTCTGAGGTCTCAGATGCTCAAGCTAGGCCTAGTGTGGCTTCCATTTCTGCTGCCTGGGGATCCAGATGTAGAACTCTCAGCTCCTCCTCCAACACCACCACCGTCGGCCTGCACGCCGCCATGCTTCCTGCCGTGACAACGGACTAAACCTCTGAAACTGTAAGCCAGCCCCATTTAAACGCTTTTTCTTTATAAGAGCTGCTGTGGTCATGGTGTCTCTTCACAGCCATAAAACCCTAACTCAGACAGTATCTGATTTTTAAAATGTAGGTTTTTTTGGAGTCAGAATTCATGTCCCCATGTCACTCCCTGAGCCATTCTCTCACGTACTTCTCATCCCAAGTATTTCAGATGAATGGTGCTCAGTCTATATAAGGTAAGAGTTCCTTTGGGCACTGGAATAGTTTCTTTTGGGTCACTCTGACCGAAACACTTGAGAACCACTCTTGCAGGGAGGTATTTATTTCAACCTAATAGTCTCAGAGACTTAATGGTCACTTGGCTCCATGCACACCATGGTGGCTGGAGGGTGGGGCAGAGTTGTTTCTTCACAGTGGGGTGGACAGAAAACAGATACAAGAGGGATTTCTTTTGGCCCAGCCTCAGCGTTTGGTCCCATGCACTCAAGCAGAACACCGTGGTGGGAAGGTGTGGTAAAGACTGGTTCTTACTTTTTGGCAAATGAGCAGAGGAGGGGATGCTGGGCCAGAGGAGGAGGTAGCCTAAAGGACAGGCCTCCAGGGATGTATTTCCTCCAGCCGGACCTACATTCTCTCCCTAGCTTCGCCCCAATCATATAATCATATAACAAATCCATCCAGGGATGAGTTTATTGATTTGCTTGGAGCCCTTGTGATCTTCTTATTTCTGGAAATTTCTTCACAGATAAATCCAGAACTGTGCTTTATCAGATAGTCATGATTGACTGTCACAGGTGTCTGTATATGCGTGTATGTGTGTGTGTGTGTGTGTGTGTGTGTGTGAATGTATGTACCCATGTATGTGTGGAAGACAGAGGTCAACCCTGAGTGTTTCCCTTTCACCAATCTCTGCTTTGTTTTTGACTGAGTCAGTCACAGACCCTGGAACTCGCTGAGCCTGCTGGGTTGGCTGGTCAGTAAATCCCAGGGATCCTTCTGTCTCTGCCTCCCCAGCGCAGAGGTTGCAAGCCTACTACCATACCTAGCTTTTGATGTGTGTGTGTGTTGGGACAGAACACAGGCCCTCACGCTTGTTCAGTAATACTTATTTTAATTAATAGTTATTTTAATTGATTAAGTAATGGCTGGAAAACTCAAGAGTAGTGAAGCAAAGGAGAAACTGGGGCATAAATCACAGAAAGACAAACGTACAGCATCCTCGTGCACAGGGCACTCAGGAAAGCCCCTGGTTTATACTGTGGGTACAAACTGTATTACCCACAGTTTGGGGGCATCCACTATGATCTTGGAAGTTATCCTTCCTGGATACAGAGGCCATTGTCCTATGGGCAATCAGGCCTGTGTGTCTGAGACTTTCCTTTCCTTTCCTTTCCTTTCCTTTCCTCTCCTTTCCTTTCTCTTCTCTACTTTTCCCTTCCCCCTCCTCTCCCTTCCCCCTCCCTCCTTCCCTTCCCACTCCCTCCCTCCCCAGATTCTTTTTTAGGATCTTTCCATGTAGTTCATGCAGCATGACCTCAAACTCACAACTGACCCTTCTGCCTCAGCTTCCCAAGTGATGCGATTACATGTGATCTAGCTTCTGGTTTCTATCAGCTATTTCTTCTAATTTTGAGACAGGGTTTTACATAGCCCAGGCTGGCCTCAAAGTCCTTATGTAGGCCAGGCTGGCTTCGAGCTCTGGATCTTTCTGCTTCCCTCTCCTGAGTGCTATGATCACAGGTGTGGACGCCACGCCTGGCTCGTGTATTGCTGAGGATGGAACCCAGGGCTTGGAGCATGCCAGGCAAGCGCTCTGCCAGCTGAGCCACGCCCCGGCTCCTTTCTTTTCTTTCTGTGTTGTTGAGGATACAAGCCAGGGTCTCGGGCAAGCTAATGTGCTCCACTAATGAGTCACACCTCTAGTCCTTTCTGTGTTATTTAAAATGGCGATGCTCCCCCTCCTTTAGAACATCCTCTGCGAGTTCAGTACTGGCTCCTCAAGTGACAAGCCAATGCCTTCAGTCTTTCCTTTCAGACTCAGTAGCTATCCGTAGTCAGGTCCTGTCGACTCCCCTTCCTGCATCCTGTCTGCTGCCTCTAGCCCTGTTAGTTCTGGCTTTTAGTTCTTACCTGTTTCAACTTCTTGGGCCTGTGAAGTGCTTTGCTCACTCAGACAGAGCAAGCCTCATGTCATTCCCTTAGCCTGCATTTTGTCCTACGTCACTCTCCTTGTGTTTGTATATATATGTATTTTATGTGTGAAAGCTCATAGTGTGTGTGTGTGTGTGTGTGTGTGTGTGTGGTGTGCGTAGTGTGAGTGTGGTGTGTATGTGTGTGGTGTGAATGAGTATGTGATATTTGGGGTATGTGTGTGTGTGTGTGTGTGTGTGGTATGTGAAGTGTGAGTGTGGTGTGTGTATGTGTGTGGTGTGAATGAGTATGTGATATTTGGGGTATGTGTGTGTGTGTGTGTGTGGTATGTGAAGTGTGAGTGTGGTGTGTGTATGTGTGTGGTGTGAATGAGTATGTGATATTTGGTGTGTGTGTGTGTGTGGTATGTAGTGTGAGTGTGATGTGTGTATATGTATGGTATGAATGAGTATGTGATATTTGGTGTGTGTGTGTGTTGTGAATGAGTATGTGGTATTTGGTGTGTGGCTTGTGTGTGTAGTGTGTGTGTGTAGTGTGAATGTGGTGTGTGTATGTGTGTGGTATGAATGAGTATGTGGTATTTGGTGTATGTGTGTGTGTGTAGTGTGAGTGTGGTGTGTGTATGTGTGTGGTGTGAATGAATATGTCGGGTGTGTGTGTGTGTGTGTGTGTGTGTGTGTGTGTGTGTGCCCACCATGTACAAGTATATGCCATGACAATTTACAGGTAACAGTTTTCTCCTTCTACCACGCGGATCCCAGGAACTGAACTCAAATCATCAGGCTTTTCCCACTGAGTGGTTTTGCAACCCCCTGCCTGCCCACTCCCCCCTAATTCTCCTTCCCTGTGTTTTCTGAGGAGGAATCAGGAACTCAGATTAGCTGACTAGTCAGCAAGCCTGAAGGACCCGCCTGTCTCCGCCTTCCCTGTGCTGGGATTACTACTGTGCACATCCTCGCCATGCCGTTTACATGGGTTCTCGGGGATTGAACTCAGGTCCTCACACTTGCACAGCAAACCCCTTGCTGACTGAGCCATCACCATCCAGTGTCCGAGCTACACTTCTTAAAGTGCCTGGTGACCCTCTGAATGGTAACAAATTTTAGTAGGAAGGAGGCCTATCATGTTGCAGTCTCCAAGAACAACCGGATAGGTTGTGTTCTAGACTCTTGGAAGAAGCTATGGTGTTGAGTGCAAAGCTCTGTATGTGTGTGTGTGTGTGTGTGTGTGTGTGTGTGTGTGTGTTGGGGGGGGGGGCTTATGAACTTTTCCAACCCTTTTGGAATTCCTTTCGCATCTGGACGTTTCTGTTTCCATCTTTCGGAAAGGCTCGGCTTGGGTTTTACTCCGTTGCCATCTATTTTTTTCCCCTCTCTCACATAATGTCATTAGTTTATGTAATTTAATAAGATTATATAATTACAGCAATAAGCACAGCTGGCAAGAAGAGACTGGGGTGGGGACGACAGAGTGGTTGGCAGGTGCAGGAGTCTAGCGAGAGCAGAACCCAATAGGTGGAGGGATGTCTAACAGCCATGAAGCTGCCCACACATCCTGGGTATCTGTGTTTAACAGGGATGTGGGATGCCGGGCAGTGCAGTGAGTCAGCTGAGGAAGTTTCTACTGGGCTGGAGGTTGGCTCAACCGGTAGGGCACCTGCTTAGTACACACCAAGCCCTGGGCTCCATCCGGGCAGCGCATCAATCACAAGTGATGGTGCGCACCTGTTAACCCTAGCTCTCAGAAGGTGGGGGCAGGAGGACCAGAGTTTTAGGGTCATCCTCTGCTTCACAGAGAGAGTTCTACGCTGGCCTAGGCTGTGTGAGACCTTGTTTCTGAAGAGAAAAGGGAAGAGGAAGAGAAGGCGAAGGAGAGACAGAGGGAGAGGTAGAGAGAGATTTTCTACTGGTTTAAGATACTTGTCCTAGTAAATTGGGAAAACCGCAAACATAGAAACACTGAAACAAACTAGATACAATCTTACAGCATTAAAATAACATTTCCGGGGTTGGGGATTTGGCTTAGTGGTAGAGCGCTTGCCTAGGAAGCGCAAGGTCCTGGGTTTGGTCCCCAGCCCCGAAAAAAAGAAAAAAAAATAACATTTCCTTCTTTTGATAAGACATTATTGTATCCCTAAGAGCTCAGTGAACTACCAGTGTTTGTCTCCTATACTAATAACACTGTAGCATTAATGCCACCTTGTATTAATGGGTTATCTTCCCTGTTGCAGAGACAGAATGCCACATATAAGCAGCTTAAGGGTGGAAGGCTTCATTTTGGCTCATGGTTTCTTGGGTGTCTGTCATGGCTGGGAGGGCATGGTAGACAGGAAGCAGAAGGAAAAAAAATGGGAGGATACAGAAAGAATCCAGGACAAGATAAAATACCCTTTCCCCCACCACCAAGGGCTAGAGAGATGGCTGGGTAGTTAAGAGCATAGACTGTTTGAACGTTCTCACAGGACCTGAATGGCTCCCAGCACCCACATGGGAGGCTCACTGCCTCGGTAACTTCAGCCCCAGAGGATCCGACACCCTCTTGTGGCCTCCGCAGGTACTTGCAGGCACGTGGGTACACTGCCCCTCTACCATTAAAACTCAAAAACAAAATTCAACAAAAGCAGAGCCCCTCCCCCACTGTGGTGACCAATTTCTGACTAGGTACAACCTGCCCCTCCCCCCCGCTTGCTAGCGATATCATTGCATTATGAATTTGTGGCGGGTTTAATCATCGATTACGTCCTCAGAGCCATCAGATCCTGGAAATGTGCTCGCAGACATGCCCAGATGCACCCTTCCATGATCCCTCAGGCATTTGTTAATCCAATCAAACAGGCAGTTAAAACCAACCATTGGTTGATGAAAGGTATTCCTGCTGCTGGCATTCTGTTTTTCTCATCTCCCTTTTGCTAGTGGCAGATATGGAAGGTACTTTCAAACCCTTTGAAACAGCATGACACACATCTCTTTTATTTTCTTTCTTTCTCTCTTTCTCTCTTTCTTTCTTTCTTTCTTTCTTTCTTTCTTTCTTTCTTTCTTTCTTTCTTTCTTCTTTTGAGAGCTTAATGTCCAATATCAGATGAAAATAGCCTCCTGTGGGTTTTTTTTTCCTCCTAATCCGAAAGGTAGAGGCTTTTAAAAGGCTTTTGATGTATTTTGTCAAACTGTTTTTCCATTAGAGTTCCACTTCTGCCAGCCGTGCGTAAAGTCTTTGTGGTGGTACCTTGTTTTCCACCACAAATGAATAGATATCAGAGTTTTTCAAATCTTTGCTAATTTGACAGATTACAATCACATTTTCTTTCATTTCCGTGATTGCCAGTGAGGTGGAAATTATTATTATTTTTTTTCTCGCTTCCCCCCACAACGCCATTCATTTGCATTCGTTTGAAATTTCCCTTTCTGATTTCTCTGTTCAAAACAGAATCTTTCTGTTGATGAGTTTGAGTGTTGATCTGCGCTGCATCTTCATAACTTAAAGAAGCCGCCTTTGTCTTTAACGCTCGGGGATGCTTTTCCAAACGCACCGTTTAACTCTTTCCTGCTGAGAATGTTTATTCATTTATTTATTTTTTGATGAGATGTCCCGCTTTTACATTTTCGTGGAAGATTCAGATTTTCAACATTTCCCTCCATTGGATGCCTGGAAAAATTTAAACTTTTCTCTCCTTTTAAAGATTTCATATTATTAATAATAATAATTATATATTATTGATAAGTGTTATATTTATATAATATAATATATTTGTACAATTATTATATTTATATAATATAATGTTTGTATAATAATAATTATTATACAAACCACAAAGACCACAAAGAGGGTGTTAGATCCCCTAGGGCTAGAGTTACACATGGCTATATGTTAGCTGCCTGAGGTGGGGGACCAAACTCCAATCCCATGCAAGAGCAAGTGTTCTTGACCAGGTTAGTCAGTAACTCCCTGTGTAACCCAGGCTGGCCTCAACGTTGCAGTCTGCCTGCCCCAGTGAAAGAGTACTTCCCTAGCCGCTGTAAGACCCTGGGTTCAGCTCTCGGTCACGCCAGAATCCAGAAGACTGGGGTATCCAGTTCTCTTTTGATTTTTTAACTCATGATATGTATATGTAGTATATGCATGTGTGTGGAGCTGTCATTAAATGTGCTAGAGGCCGCTTTCACAGAGCTGTGTGGGGGAGGTGACTCTGGGCGCCTTGAGTTTCAGGTGCTTACTAACAGTCAAGCAGAGAGGTTATACATACAGTCAGATACATAGCTGCACTTACGCCGCTTGGCCCCAGTGTTAAGAGAGAAGGGAGGGGAGAAGCTGTGCCCTGGAGGTTGTTAGGAGAAGACAGGCTAACACAGACATGGTTATTTGGACCTGATGCTGCAGGTTCGAGGCCTGCCTTGGTACAAAGTGACTTCAAGAGCAGTCTAAGCAGCTTAGTGAGGACCATATCTCAGAATAAACTTCAGGGTCTGGGGAGCTGTCTGAGGGTAAAATAATTGCTGTGTAAGCATGATGACTTGAATTTGGATTCATAAAAGCTGGGTACAAGTGGCATGTGCTTGTAACCCCTGCACTGGGTGACTGGAAATGGGGGGACCTGGGAGCTCAGTGACTATGCAGGCCAGCCAAAAGGATGAGCTTCTGGGTCACTGGAGGGTGATAGGGGAAGACATCTGGCATCAAGTCTGGCCTTTACACACTCATGCACACGCGCACACAACTGCACAGGTATGTGCACACACACATCAGATAAATGAAAAGTCAAAAGAGGGCTGTGTGCATAGCTCAGTGGTAAGACACTTGCCCAGCATGTGCAAGGCCCTAGGTTCAATTTCCTCTTACCAGCATGCGAGAGTTTGAGGCAGGAGCATGGCAACTTTGGGGCTATCCTGGGCTACATAAGGGGCAACTCACTAGGCTGGTCTGCAATGAGAAGATTTGCTGAGAAAGGCCATAAAAGTACAGGTGCGCAGTGGAAAACTTACTGAAGGGATAAACAAGCCAGCACATTGTTAGGCAAGCTGGTGACAGTGTTGAGTGGGGTGCATGTGAGAAGATCCTCATTTTATCATCATCGTCACCTCAGTTACTCGTTGCCGTTTTTTATTTTTACATTTTGTGCATGCATCTGTGGTGTACTGCATACAAGTGTAGTACCTGTAGAGGCCAGAAGAGGGCGGTAGATTTCCCCCTAGAGCTGAAGTTACAGGCGGTTGTGAGCCACCCTGGCGCTGAACCTGGGTCCTTTGCCAGTTAAGAGAACTGCTGAGCCATCTTTCTAGCCCCTCGCTGATCTTTAAAGATGACATTAAGCCAGCTGAGGACGTTTGCTGTGCTCTAGAGTGGATTAAAGCCCATCATGTTTCTAGCGAGTGATTTAAATATTGCATAGCTCATTTATAATTGAATAATGTCATGGCGGCGCTCCCCCCCCAATCCCTGCCTTCATTTTGGTGGCATTCTCTCTCAAAAAAAAAGGGCTGTTTTGTTTTCTCTTTCCGAAATAAACATGAATCTGCATAAGAAATCAGGAGCCTGTGAAAGGAATCAATAAAATTAACTGGAATTAGATCTCACGCTTTGGATGCATTGCACGCCGCTATTAGGAGAAAGAAGGAATGGGTTCAAAGAGGAGCTGGGATTTAAAAGACTGACCTACTTCAGGGAGATGAATATTTAAAAATAAGAGCTTTAAAAATAATGCATTTATACCACTGGGCCAAAGCTCACAGCAACCGAGAGATATTTACAAGAAGGCTGCCATTCCAAACCCTGGAACAGAGAGGGTTGGTGCTGTATTGACAGGAATACCTGCCCTTCTAGAAGGAGCACTGGGCTTCGAGTCTGGACGTGTGTCTTATTCACAATGCATGTTTCAAGTTGGACCCTTTAAAGCTATCTCCCTTGGAGGCCTGGTGGTACATGTCTATATTCTCCGCACACAGGAGGCAGAAGCAGGCGGGATAGCCTCAAGTTTGGTCCAAGCCTGGGCTACATGGAAGGTTCCAGGCCAGAATGGGCTACATAGAAAGTTCTTGTCTTATAAAGACAGCACAACACCTAAAATCTGGGCAGAGTGCTTCACATCTGTAACCCCTGCACCCGAGAAGGTGAAGCAGGGGAACTCACCAGAAGCTTGAGAACCACGCAGGCTCAGTGGAGGTTCCTCCGTAGTCCAGGATGGTCTTGAACCTCTGAGGCTGAAATTCCGAGGTGGCAGGCATATGTCAGCATGCCGGCTTCCCCACACTTTGAAATGCATCTTGGATGCAATCTCATTCTGGGAGTGAGGCCACATGTCTTTTGGTTTCCTGCTGAATTTGGTTTGCTTCTGTTTAGAATCCTTGTGTCAGCCTCCAGAGGCCGGTAGCAGCAGATATCATTCCAGTCCCCATGGGAGGCATAGGCGCTTTCTGAGTGGTTCTCTCCTTGGACTTTGGACCGGTTTTCATCCTCATGCACCGATCGGGTCCGGCTGACAGCTTGCAGGCCCCTCTGTAGATCTGTCTTCTGTGTGGTTCTCTGCTCTCCATGTGACCAAGTGACTCTGAACGCCTTGCTCTCTGCTGATTTTGTGGCGGTGCAACTTCTGTAATGCAAACACTTGGGAAGATAGAGGTAGGAGAGGGTCAGGAGTTTAAGGCAGCCTGGGGTAGAGGGCGTCCCTGTGTCAAAAGCAATACCCTTTGGATCTTGCATGCGTGTTTATGTACGTGGATGTATACAGCAGTGGCTAGGTGCTTAGTGCATTAATATTAGCATACCGATGGCTAATTAGAGCTCAGTTACCCTGCCCCCTGAAAGAAATCTTGGATCTCTTGGTCCTTGGAAATATACTTTTTCGCTTGTCATGTGGGAGTTAGAAGCGTAGAGCCTTTTGCAGGCTAGGCAAGCACTCTACCATTGATCTGTGTCGCCGGGCGCCCCTTCTTTGTTTGTTTTTGTTTATTTTTGATATGGGGGTCTCCCAAGGTAGCTCCCAAATTGGCCTCAAACTCATAATTCTCCTGCCTCAGCCTTTGAAGTCCTCGGTTTACAGACTTCTGCCTTCCACTTATCTATCTATCTATTTGTTATGCTGTGGGTGAACGCCAGGGCATTGCACGTACTAGGCAAGCACTCCTTGGCTAAGCTGCAGTTACTGTTTACTGCTTTCTTTCTTTTTTTGTCTCGCAGTAGCGGAGAATAGAACCTGGGGCCATGTGCACGCTGGGCAAACATTCTACCAATGAATTACCTCCATAGCCCACATTATAAGTATTTTTAAATGTATGTGCCTGTGTGCGAACCTACACGCGTGTACATCATGTGCTTTCAGGAGACTGTGGAGTCCAGAAGAGAAGGTATCAGGCCTGGAGTTACAGATGTTTATAAACTAACTTGGGTGTTGGGAACTGAACTCAGGTCTTCTACAAGAGCACCGAAGCCACCTTTCCAGCCCCAGTTTGTAGATATTCTAAATACCTCACACTATTTTCTTTCTTCCTTTCTTCCTTCCTTTCTTCCTTCCTTTCTTTCTTTCTTTCTTTCTTTCTTTTCGTGCTAGATGTTATGAATTCCCAATGAATGTAGTTAAATTGAAAGCCTTTGTGGGACTTTAATTCCTTTTATTATCTTTAAAATTTTGTGTCTTAGGAATCTCTACCATAGTCTAGGCTATGTAGCTGAGGATGACCTTGAACCCTTGATTCTCAAGTGCGGGGCTTATAGGGCTGCACTACCATGTCCAGAACCTGGGATTTCCCTGCCCTTTCAGTGCCTACGGAGTTTGAGGGAATCAAAGCCCAAGAGGATAGGTGGGGGGATAGGCCAAAGGGTATCAGCATGAATAATTATTTCAGAAGCGGAATTTAAATTTCATTAGGAGTATTCTCATTAGAAAATTTTGATTTCCAATTACTTGCCCGTTACTGTGCGAGTTGAACTTGCTTATTAACACTGCCGTGTCCCCTGCTTGGTTCTCCCCCGTCCCTGCTCCCAGCGATCATAGAATGTAAAATGAGCACAGGCCGGGCTTTTTAATCTATTTGGACAATTTGCAAGCGTGCAGCCCACTGTAATGGAATCCGAGACATCGTGCCAAAGGATTTTTGTTTTCTTCTCCTCCTGAGGTCCTCGTGCTATTTGCTTTTGCCTTATTCGGGAAAGATTCTGGGCTGCTGCCAGGGACAGTTTGGAAATCACTTGTAACTATATTAGCCGTACACGCAGCTGCGTGGGCTGAAGATCGGGCTGACTGTTGGTGCCGGGCTGGGCGATGGCTTGTCTTTAATTATTGTGAGAGGATTTGTAAAGGCAGA
>NC_141545.1:32920602-33008102 GCF_021556685.1 Rattus norvegicus
TGGATAGACAGGAAACCCCTAGGGAAAGATATTTCAGCTGAGGAGATAATTTCCATAGCAGGTACAAATTCAAGAACAATACTGGCTTCATCTTTTAGAAATCTTTTCTCTTTATAAGAAAGGGATAACAGGGGTTGGGGATTTAGCTCAGTGGTAGAGCGCTTGCCTAGGAAGCGCAAGGCCCTGGGTTCAGTCCCCAGCTCTGAAAAAGGAACCAAAAAAAAAAAAAAAAAAAAAAGAAAGGGATAACAGTGATAATCACCCTCCCATCTACAGCAAATGTCATTTTATTTCAATGTATACTGACCATTAGATCGTTTGCCTGTAGACGATCTGGTACAGGGGTCATTGCCCCTGTTTTCTGAATGATGGAAATGAAGTACAGAGGTCAGGTGACCAGCAAAGACAACAAACTAGCAAAGAGCTATTCTCAGGGGGGAATAAAAAAGAAACAAAGCCTGTTCTTCCAATGATGCTCAGTATCTAGCTGAAGAATTTCTACAATTGCAGTATGGCTATGAATTCGTTTTTTTTCTTATTGTTGGAACAAAATATTCATGGTTGAAGATACAGTTCCTTGTGGTGGGTCAGGGATGGCAATAGGAATGTGAGGCAGCTGGTCACACTGCACCCACAGTCAGGAAGCAGAGAGAGGAATGCTGGTAATCTTTGTCCTTTATTTAGTTCATAGTCCGAGCCTAGGGAATGGTGCCGCCCATACTTGGGTAGGTCTGCCGTAAGCATTCAACCTTCCTAGAAAGATCTTCACAGAGGTGCCCAGAAGTGTGTTTCTTAGGTGGCTCCAAATTCAATTGGCTTGACCACGAAGGTTAACAACCACAGGTGGGAACAGAAAAAGTACGTGTCCACTTCTTAGTACAGCTAACAGGAAACTCATATAGGGTTTAGATCCTTGCAGGAAAGCCTTCTGCCTGCTCTCAGTTTCCACCCTCTTTGCAACCTTAATTCTCTATTATAAGCTTAAATCTCACTCACTCTTGGGATCAAGCTCTTCAGCACAGTAAGAGGCCGGGCAAGGCCGTCACTCCAAGCAACACCTGTTTCTTCCTTAGAACTGAGAAAATAAATGAGGCCATTTCAGCTCACTGGCACTTCCTTTACAAGAGAGGGGAACCAATTTGATTTTTGACAGCCTCTGTCTTCCTTTTCACTTCAGCCTAATCACATAAGGCTCCAAAACCGAGTGTTTTGTAGGTGTTCAGCAATGACAAAGGATAGATAAGAAAAACCAATCTGACAAGGATGTGGTAGGAGCTCTGAGGGTAAGAAATCACTTTCTGGACACCCTGCTTGAAGTTCCCAGATACCTTATGCACTTGACTTCCCAGCCCCCGGGAATAGGAGGCACTGTGGTCATTGACAATCTGCACTAATCGATGGATTCAAGTTCCACCTTGTCTGGGTATTGATAAATCAATGGTATACTAATGTCTTTCTTTTGTGATTATTAGTGTTAATTGTCAACTTGACACATCCAAGACTCACCTAGGAAGAGAGTCTCTATGAAGGATTGTGTACATTCAGTTGGCCTATGGAAATGTCTGTGGTGGGTTGCTTTAGGTTAACTGATACAGGGAGACTGAGCCCATTGTGGGTGGCACCATTCCTTAGACAGGGGCTTCTGGACATTAGAAAGGTGGAGAAAGCAAGCTGAGCATGGGCAAGCAAGTATATGAGTGTGCATGCATTCATTTTATCTGCTATTGCCTATGGATACAATGTAACTGAAGCTCTGAACTGACTTCTCCACAATGACATACTATATATAGGAGTTGTAAGATGAAATAAATCCTCCCCTACATTGCTTTTTTGTCATGGTTTTTATCACACCTAGGACATTTTCCTTGAGTTGTCATTCTAGCCCTGTCCTCAGTATAGTGTGTGGGGTGTGTGTGTGTGTGTGTGTGTATGTGTGTGTGTGTGTGTGTGTGCAGGCTGTGTGTAGTGTGTGTGTAGTGTGTGTGTGTGTGTGTGTAAGGGTGTTTTTGTGTACAGTGTGTGTGTGTGTGTGTGTGTGTGTTATGTGTGTGTGGTGTGGTGCGACTAGTGGCTAATTGAAGAAAAAATGTGAAATTAGTTTTTAAAACCCAATTAACCGAAAAGCAACCGGAAAGGAAAGAAGCCTGACCAATGTTAAGTGAAATGCACTGTCCCCAAAGTGAAGTCCTGCATACTGCTCCAGAACGCATCTTCTTTTCTTAACGAGACTCACTGATGCTCTCGATTTACCATCCCCTTTCAAGCCAGTTCTCCAAACAAGCCATGGAGAGTATCTTTGCCATCAGCGCCTGACACCTGCAGGCTGCAGCACTTCTTAACTGAAATCTGTCTCATATGCAGACTGGCCTCCTATTGGTCTTCTTTAAACACCATCCTAAAGCACCTAATTCAAGTTCACCACTCAAAACCTTTTACAGGCTTCCCACTGCCTACAGGATAATGTAAAACTGTCAGACCTTGACCGTGAAGCTCCGTACAGGCCGCCTCTTATTCAGTTATTGACTATTTCTGTTGTTTTGAGACAGGGTATCATATAGCCCAGGCTGTCCTCAAACTCAATACGTAGCCAAGGATGGCCTTAAATGCCTAATCCTCCTACTGCCATCTCCTCTGTGCTGAAATTATAGGGTATGCCATGATGCCCCATCTTAAGTCAGCTGTCAAAAGTCTCTTAACTCATCCATTTCCAAATGCATGATTCTGATTGGTTGCATCATCAATGGATGATAATCAATTCTTCTGCTTATTCACTCCCTGCCTCCATTCAGTATACATTGGTTGAGTGTCTACAATGGACCAGGCATTATGCTCAGGAGTAGAACTCTCTGTCCAACAACGACCTAGTCCTTGATCTCAGTCAGTACCGTTCACCATTTGATGGGTTACCAGAAGGGAATCTTTTTTTTTTTTTTTTTTTTTTTTTGGAGCTGGGGACCGAACCCAGGACCTTGTGCTTGCTAGGCAAGCGCTCTACCACTGAGCCAAATCCCCAACCCCACCAGAAGGGAATCTTACCATTCAATGTGAGAGAAACAGAATATGGAAGAGTCGATTACCACATACCATGGTTGGTTTTAACTGTCAACTTGACATAACCTAGATTCATCTGGGAAGGGAGTAGGGAATATCAATGAAGAACTCTCTAGACTAGGTCGTCCTATGGGCGTGTCTGTGGAGAATTGTCTTGCTTGGGTTAGTTGACTGAGAAGACCCACACTGAATATGGGAAGTGACATCTTGTGGGCTGGGTCCTGAACTGAGCCCTTAGCATGTGCACATTCATGCATTCTCTCTCCTCCTAACCACAGATGTGATGTAATTAGTTGCTTCAAGCTCTCAGTATCCTGCCATGACAGCCTATATCCTAGGTTTGGGAGCTAAAGAAGCCCTTTCCCCCTTGCCTTACTTTTGGCTTTGTATTTTATCATGATTTGGAAGGACACTAAGACATCAAGTCTCTCTCCTGTAGTGTGGAGGAGAGACCAGACGAGCTTAGGTTTTATACAAAGTTTATGGTGACAAAGAGAGAAACATTTGAGATAGAAATATATATATTATATAATATATATATTAATATATATATCAAAGAAAGCAAGGAAAAGAACCATCCAATCAAGTCCCCCAAGGAAGCCCTGAGAACATGGTGTAAAGGTTTAAATGATTCAGGAGGACTGTGTGATGTTGAACTCAAACTAGATGGGATCCCTTGGCTCTGAAAAATGCTATGTGCTACTGAGGTCAGTATTTCTCAGCCTACACTTTGTGAATGTAGTCTATTGCTTGCCTAGAATACTTTAGGAAGGAGCGAGAGGTATAGTCCGGAGGGTGAGAACTTGTCTAACACACATGAGGTCCTGGGTACACTTCCCAATATCAAAGATTTGTTTATTTCAGAGCTACTTGTGAACAACAGTAACAACAACAAGTACTTCGAGAATGTTGAGAGAGTAGCAGATGTGCAGAGCTTACAAGATCCTTGTGAGTGCCTCAGCTGATACCTCAGCCAATAGGAATGAAAGGGACTTCCTTCAATAGATACCACCCATGGGTCCATTGCAGTACTCAATAAAGAAAGTATATTCTATGCCCATTCTACAGACATGTAAACTGCCCATCAAAGATGTTAAATAACCTGCCCAAGGTCAGATAGTTCTAATTGCCTTCCTGTTGCTGTGCTAAAATAATCTGAACTACGGCGACTTGTGGGAGGGAAGGTTTATTGTCGCTTAAAGTTCCTAGTCACACTCCATCGGTGAGGGAAGCCAAGGCAGGAGCTTGCTACTCCACACAGCATAATCCCATGCCAAGGAACTCACTTCACAGCCAAGAAACAGGGAGAGTGCTGCTTGTCAACTGGTTTGCTCATAGCCTAGATAGCTTTACAAAACACCTCAGGTCTACCCGCCTAGGTCATGATGCCACCCACCGTGGGCTGGGTACCTTCTAAATCAACAGTTCTCAACCTGCGAGTCACAACCCCTTTGGGATCAACCGACCCTTTCACAGGGGTCACATATCAGATATCCTGCATTAGCATTACGATTACATTACGATTCATAACAGTAGCAACATGAAGCATGTAGCATCATGAAGAGAAAACAAAAAAAATTATTTTATGGGTGGGGGGTTCACCACAATATGAGGAACTGTATTAAAAGGTCGCAAGCAGCATTAGGAAAGTTGAGAATCACTGTTCTAAATCAATTAACAATTAATATAACCCCCATAGATATATGCACAGGTCAATCTGATCTGGACAACTGAATCAACTGAGATTCTCTTCCCAGATAATGCTAGGTTAAGTCACGTTGACAATTAAAGCTAACAAGGGTGGGCATGGTGACACATACCTTTAATGCGAGCACTTGGGAGGCACAGGTTGGTGGAATACTATGAGTTCAAGGCTAGCCTGATCTATCCAGTAAGTTTTAGGACAGGACAGCGCTACATAGAGAGACTCTGTCTTATTTTAAAAAATCAAAACAAAGAGAAAAAGCTTACTAGAAGAGATCGCAAACCAAATCTGAAACAAAGAGTTAAAATAAATTCTCATTTAAATTGTCTACCACAGATAACTTTGTCAGAAAATGAAAAAGTAATGCCATGTGTTTCATTTTTGCCATATAATTTCTAGGTCTAGGAAAATGAGTCATTGGTTGTAGTGCTATAATTTTGGCCCTCCACGGTCACCATCCTCATTCCCATAAACGGTCTCACAGTAATTTTTTTTGGCTTGGTTGGTTCTTGCCACACAATGTAGAAAAGACGCCATCTACAATCATTTGGTCTCCCTGACAGAAAAAGCCAACAGCTAACCTCGAAAGAAGTATGTCTGTGTACTGATGATATGCGGTTTTTATTTGGCTGCCTGGTTCTCTCAGAGCTTGTTAAATCAGAGCCATAATAAATGTCTCCAAAGTGGAACTAGCTTGAAGGGAAAATGCCCTGGATTTGGGAGATGACGGCTTCCCTCAGCAATTGCGATTTAAAGGGGGAAAGGAAACATGGAGGCCTGATCCAATTAACCTCCACAGCATGCTGTTCAAGCAGGGCCCAGACAGAGTCTCAGTCTATTATCCCAGAACCTTCATTAAACCAATTCCGTCGGCAGCCAGACACTCTCCTCCCTTCCTGGTGCGCTCTCGTGATTACTTAATTTAAATAAAGAGCTCACCCATTGTGTTTCCTGGGTGTTGAGAAGATTTGGAGTCATGACCTGAATCGGGGATAACATTCTCAAGTAATTTTCAAAAACCTATGAAACATTAGTAAGTTCGCGTGAGGACAGAGTATCCCTCATGCAGACAGCTAGACGGAAGTGTGCACATTCTCGTTTGGGTGTTGGAAAATACAGCTCTAACCCTCATCCTGGCTCCCACCACTGTTAGACTGTGTGTGTGTGTGTGTGTGTGTGTGTGTGTGTGTGTGTGTGTGTGTATGTGTGTGTGTGTGTGTGTGTACACATATATGAGTACGAGTGCATATACATGTGTGCCCATACATATATAGAAACCAGAGGCTAATGTAAGGCAGTGGTTCTCAACTTGTGGATCGCAACCCTTCTGGGGTTGAATGACTCTTTCCCATTAGATGTTTGCATTAAGATTCTTAACAGTAGCAAAATTACAGTAATGAAGCATCAATGAAAATGATCTTACTGTTGGGGGGGTCACCACGACATGAGGAACTATCGCAGCATGAGGAAGGTTCAGAACTACTGATGTAAGACATCTTCCTTAGTCACCATCCTCTTTAGTTTTTGGAGCCATGGCCTCTCATCAAATCTACAACTCCCCAGTTCAGCTAGGTTAGCTGTTAACAAAGTTCTATAACCCCCCGTCCAGCTCCCCAGTACAGAGTGCCATACCGCAATGTTTCCATGAATCCTAGGGATCCAACATAGCCTGAGCCTACTTGGGCAGCAAACACTTTACCAACTAAGCCCTCTCTCTAGCTGGAACGACGAACATACAGCAGCACACTCAATTATTTTAGGTGGGTTCTGAACCCTCTTCCCAGCTCCAATGGCACCAGTTTTTAAACACTCAACTTGTATCTGCCAGACAAATTAGGGCTACGGGCTGGACTTGGCTCATGGGACAGCAGTTTGCAACTTCTATCTGAAGTAGTTCTCAAGATGCTCCCCAAAGGACTTCAGGTTTCCAAGAAAGAACGTTTGTAACCTTCACTGTCAAGGGTGAAGCACATCTCGGGTTTATGCGTGACAGGGCATTTCCAAACAAGAAGGTAAGACCAACCTTGAATGGGGGTAACCCCATCCCATGAGAGCACGTGTGGAATTTATTTGATCTCACTCATTAGTTTTAAATTATGCATATATTTATGTGGGGTATATGTACAAGAATGCAAGTTCCTGCAAAGGCAGAAGAAGGTATCAGATCCCCTGAAGCTGAAGTAGTTGTGAGCCATCCAATGGGTGCTGGGAATGGATTTAGAGTTCTCTAAAAGACCAGCAAGTGCTCTTAACTACTGGGCTACCCCTGCAAATTCCCTCCAGTGGAATTTAATGTGGAAAAGGATACAACCAGTCCTCATTCTCCTGCTTTCTGGGTACCATGATGTGAACTTTCTGAATCTCTACACTACTCTGCTCCCCACCAGTACTCATGAGTACAATCTGCAGGAGTATAAAACAAACAACCCTCTTTTCTATACAAATGACCCAGCTTCTGGCATTTTGTTATAGTAGCAGACAACGAATCATTACAGGATGGTTTTAAGATCTGTAGTCCCATGATGTCAGGGATGAATCTAGTCTCTGTTTGAGTACTGAAATAAAGAAATCAGGTTTGGACAGCAATGGTTTCTAAGAATGAAGAGAGACAAGTGGCTATGGCTGAAGTGAGGAATAGTAAGGATGCTGTGCCTGAAGCCCAAGCCGTCACCCATAGATGAATGACTGAGGAAGCCCCTCTTAGTAAGAAGAATTGCTTTTCTTCATCTATCTCTCCTTCAGCTGTGAACGAAATGAAGATATCTAAGCCCACAGGCAATTACGGTCTCAGGGTCCTTAGCCATAAAATGGAATTACCGGGTCAGTGGCACACCACGAATGTCTGCTTTCTCTCAGCATTTTCCTTTAGCCTCATGTTGACTTGCAGGCAATCGGGGAGTGTCAAGCCTGTCGGTGGAGTGCAGGATCCCAGGTGTGCAGGGCAAAGTCGAACAGAGGAGTGGGAAGAGCTTAAAATAATACCCTTCAAGTTCTTCTCTGCGTGACCAGAAGCCATGTCAGGACTCTAATGGCATAGCCTGCTGAGTTAGAAAAAGGCTTCCAGAAAGTGCCGGTTTAATCTCACAATAAACAGCTTCCAGGGGCCTCTTAGGCATGGCTGCATAAATCTGACTGCTTAAAAATAGATGCGCACGGAGCCTGGCTTCGCTCTTCAGGCACCATATGCCGAGCTGGAAGGGCCATTGACAACAATGGGATCATCAGAGAGGCCTCTGGGATCTTCTGGTGGGTATCAACTTCAGTGCTGGGCTGCAAGACTCGCACGCTTAGAGTCCAGCATGATTCTTTGGGTCCTGTTGCCTAAGATTCTCTTGCTTCCAATGTATTCTGCCCTGCGTCTGTTTTCCTAGCTTTCGTCTCCGATTGTAAGCTCCACCAGCATGGCATTTTGAATCTGAATCATTCCCTGAAGGCTCTTGTGCTGGAAGCTTGGTCTCCCAGAAGATGATCCTGGGATAGCAATTGCATCTGGGGCACCCTCACCACATCAACGGACTTTTGTTTTGACCAGTTCTTGGGGAGGAATGGGTTCCTTGGCTTATATCAGGCTCAGAGTCCTTTATTTAGGGAAGTCAGATCAGGAACCATGGATAAACGCTGCTTTGCTACATTGGCATTGATGCTCAGTTTGCTTTTTGTCATTTCATCATGGAGGGCAGAGGGTCCTGCGAAGACTCCCTGAGAGCCCACTGATCGCCGGGGCTAATTGAGAGAGTCCTGTCATATTCTGTAGTGATGTAGCCAATGCTCAGCTGCCATTTCCCGCCAAATAATTTCCCATCCATCCAGGCAAGTTGATTAATTAAACTCTGTGAGCCACGCACAAAAGGAAGATCTCAAAGTAGGAGGGCTTGTGGAGAACAACCGTTTTCAGTGGGAATTGGGAGATAAGGGAGGGACATTGTGATGACAATGGCTAAAATTCATTATATAGATGTTTGACACTATCAGTCAATTCAAAGAGGAAACGATGGGAATTGGCTGTTTTGACATGCTGTATTTTCATTCTTACCTGGTTTGCAATATTTTTAATTCAAAGTCTTCTTTTGAATTCATGGTCGGATGGTTCCAATGAGAAATGTCACCCGTAGATTCGTGTGTTGGAATACTTGGTCCTCAGCTGTTTTAGGCACTGTGTCTTAGGATGCTGTGGTACCGTTAGAAGGTGGGGCTTCAGTGTAGGAAGTGGGTCATCTGGGGCAGGCACTGTGTTTCAGGATGCAGTGTAAACAGTGGGTCATGTGGGGCAGGCCTTGAGGCTTTGTGGTCCTAACTCTACTTCTTGACCACAGATGTAATGTGGCCGGCTGCCTCATTGGTGCTTTCCCACAACAATGGGTCAGAGCACTTCCTAAACCCTTGGCCAAAATAAATCCCTTCTCTTTCCAATTGCCTTGGGCAGGTATTTGGTCATAACATGGAGAACAGTAACGAACACCAGTGGCTTCACTCTAGAGTCTCTGGAGACATTTTATTCTTCATGTTTTCTTTCTGAGCTTACTTCCGTGTGACCACAGAGTATATTTTACTTCGGTTTTGAAATTTGTTGAGACTGGCTGTAGCATCCAACATGATATAGAGAATGGTACATGTTCTGTGTGTATTGAAACCAAGAAATAATCTACAGTGGTTGTGTGTAGCATTCAATTCTAGTGGAGATGTGTAAGTATCTTACATCCTCATTCCTCATTTTCATTTGATTTGTTGCTCCACTCCTTACAACACACACACACACACACACACACACACACACACACACACACACACTTTAAGAAGCTGGATCACTGATTAAGAGCAATGGTTGCGGGGTTGGGAATTTAGCTCAGTGGTAGAGCGCTTGCCTAGCAAGTGCAAGGCCCTGGGTTCGGTCCCCAGCTCTGAAAAAAAAAAAAAAAGAGCAATGGTTGCTTTTACAGAGGGCAAGATTGAGTTCCCAGAACCCATATGTTGGCTCACAACCACCTATAACTACAGTTCTGGGAGATCTGACACCATCTTCTAACCTTAATGGATGTGAGGTATGCACAGGGTACACACCCACACAGGTAGGCAAACATTCATACACATAGAAACAAAATAAATCTTGACGAAAAAGAAAAAAATGTTTAAAAAGTTTAGAAATGCAACTTGGATTTATTGATTTCTATTTTTATTGAGTCGGGTTTTTTGTTTTATATATTTTGAATCTGTATTATTAGTTGCATATAGGTTTAAGATTGTTACAAAATTCTGCTGACTTGGATGCTGCTGACATTTCCTGGTAATGGCTCTTGTCTCAAAATCCACTTTGATATGGATATAATTACATCACCCATCTTTTCTCTCACATTTCCTCTCCCTCTCTCCCCTCTCCCTTCTTTCCCCCACCCCCTGTGTGTGTGGGTGTGTGTGCTTTGTGTGTGTGTGGGGGCACACATGCACTTGCATGGCATACCATGGCACACATGTAGAGATTAAAAGATAACGTTCCAAAGTCATTTCTCTCCTGCCACCACATGGATGCTGGTGACATGTGACTGGGCTTGGTAGCAGGTGCTTTCCCACTGAGCCATTTACCCGCCTTATTGTGTTTATGCTCACAGCATTTCTGTGTCTTCTGTGCACAGCATCCTGCAGGATCCTATTGTGTTTAGCCTGAAAACTCCCCATCTCTAGACTAGAACATTTCTCCATATCAGCTACTATGGTAATTGATGTATCCGAGCTTAAATGTACCTTGTTAATCTCCCCCTTGAGGTACAGATGATCCCTAATTAGCATAACCAGTGTTGGTGAGAAGCTGCAAGGGATTTACAATGTTCTAAGCCAAATGATCCCCACTTCTTGTTGTTTTTATCACCCCTAAGTTTCAAGTGTGTATACCTTAAGCTCTACATTGTTTCTTATCAGTTTCAACATTCAATGTGCATTATGTTTAGCCATCGCTACCACGGATTTAAATCTTTTAAAGCACCCCCTCATCCCTTCCTTAGTTATTGTATTTCCATCTGGAATCATTTTTCACCTGCTAGGAAGCGCTCTCCTTAGGGTTTGTGCTGTCGCTCTGCACTGAAGCGAAACAAGTTTTCTAGGTTTTAGGGGGCTAAAAATATCTCTATTTAGCTGTCCTGTCTGAAGGATGTCATTTATGGTTATAGATCCTTATACTGACACTTATTCTTTCTTAAGTACTTTAACGATTCTATACCATTTCCATAGGAAAGTCAGCGGTCGGCATTGGAGGCCTTTTAATTGTAACCGTTTGGGTTTTAAGGTATTTTCTCTGTTGTTAGTGGGCATCAGTTACTATGATGAACTGTTACATTAGTTGCTTGTCTTGTGGCTGAAACAAACAAACAAACAAAAAACCTAACAAAAGCAACTGAAGGAAGGAAGTGTGGCTCACAGTTCAAAGGTGTAGACCACCATAGGTCACACTGCATCCACATCCAGGAAGCAGAAAGAGAAGACTGCCAGAGCTTGGCTTACTTTCCCCCTTTTATCCCTTCCAGGACCCTAGCCTAGGGAATGGCGCTGCCTACACTTAGGGTGGCTCTCCCCACGTCAGTAAACCCAATCAAGAGACCCCGCCTCCTCTACATGCCCAAAGATTCATTTCCATAGTTAGTCCGAATCCCACCGACCTGGCAAGGATAGCGAACTACAGCCATGCTGCTCACTCTCCCATTATAATGACAAAATCCTTGAGAAGAATAGATGAAAAGAAGATTGATTGATTTTCATTCACAGGGCATAAAAGCTTCCCCCCATCGAAGGATGGTTTCTACTGCCAAGAGGGCCGAAGCATGGTAAGAGAACAGGAAGGCAGAGGAGAGCCACACCCCCTCATGGCAGCTAGGAAGTAAAAAGAGAGAAGAGGAAGTGTTCAGAGACGAGAAGCAGTCTTCCAGAGAACGTCTCCTCAGACTTAATCCCTCCAATCAGATTCCACCTACAAGTTTCCACTACTTTCCAACAATGCCATCAGATTCTGAATCTATAGATGGGTAAATTCATTGATTAGGTCAGAATCAGGCACCGAAAGGTGATTCGGTCTTCCTGTCAGGGGCAGAGCCTTTCATCCATGGGATTTGCTATCCTTTAAATATAACAGCTTTCATGTTCATCAGAGACACTGTAACAACACGTGAGAGACCTTTAGTACCAGCTTGCTATCGGTCAACACTCCTTCTTTAAAGTGGGGCTGGGAAAGGTCGCTGGATCCTCACCTCTCAATCCAGGACCTCATAACCATTTGTATGAAATTCTGTCCTAACTGCATGTAGCGCCATGGACTCGGGGAAGACAGGGAGGTGATGACACACAGTGAGAGGTTACCTGAGCAGGGCACTCCACAACTTTGAGGAAGCTGGCATCCAAGAAGGGATGATTTTGGTAGTGCAGCTGTTTGGAGTCATCCCCATTCCTGTAAGCAACTCTTCACCCATACTCTATAGATAAGTCAATACAAACTCACTGGTTCTGCAACTTAGGACTTTGGTGAAATAATACTTGTAAGGCACATGTAGATAGGGGCCACATCTCCCCAGGGGACATTCTTAGGACAACTCCACATTGTAAAAATACCAAACCCACACATTTGTTCTGACTAATGTTCATAGACATTTGTTTTTTTGGGTTTTTTTTAAGGTTTATTTTATTTATTTGAGTACACTGCTGCTGTCTTCAGACACATCAGACTCCATTATAGATGGTTGTGAGCCACCATGTGGTTGCTGGGACTTGAACTCAGGACCTCTGGAAGAGCAGTCAGTGCTCCTAACTACTGAGCTATCTCTCCAGCCCATTCATAAACATTCTTTTTTTTTTTTTTTTGGTTCTTTTTTTCGGAGCTGGGGACCGAACCCAGGGCCTTGCGCTTCCTAGGCAAGCGCTCTACCACTGAGCTAAATCCCCAACACCATTCATAAACATTCTTAAATTTGCCTTCATGTTTTTTGTTGGGTTAGGGCAATTTTCAATCAATGACTTCAATTCTTGCCTCTGGCCATTTTCCTCAACTCTCCTTGAGATACATGAAATATATATACATATATATATGTATATATATATATATATATATATATATATATATATATATATATATATCCTTTGAGGCAAGATCTCTCCATGTAGCTAGAGTGGTCTTGAACTCACGATCCTCTGCCTCGGCTTCCCAAGTGTTAGAACTACACGTGCTTCACTCTGTTCTTATTATCATCCAGCCCATTCACCATATTTATGGCCATATCTAACTTTCCATTAAACTATTTATGGCCATGTCTAACTTTCTATTAAACTCACTGAATTTTTTTTTTATCTTAGCAGCTATGCATTTCATTCCAGAATATCAACCTGAACCTTTCTTCACAAAATGATTTGTAGGAATGGGAAATGTTTAAGTTATTTTTGCTAAATACCTGAACGTACTAATTATTATTATTTTAAATCTTATGTCCGCTCGGCGATCCAGTCTGCTTTGAGGCCTAATTGTTCTGAGTTGGGAAATGTGCTTATCGGTTTTGTTATTTTGACCCTAGCTTTTTTTTTTTTTTAACTGCTTTGAAAAAAAAAAAAAAAACAAAAAGCAAAAAAAAAACTTGACTCCCAGGTTTTAATTGTTTCCTGTCAAGGAGACGAAGGACAAAAGAGTTTTTATACTAATCAGCTGGTGGTGCAGGCCTGATATTCCTTCTACTCAAGCAGCTGAGGCAGGAGAACAACCCAGCCTGGGAAACTTAGCAAGAGCCGATCTCAGCAAGGCAGAAAAGGGAGCTGGGAATGGAGTTCAGCAACAAAGCACCTGCCTAGAACCCCAGTCCATGAAGGGTCGTAGTTCTAGTCCATTATAGAATTCCTCAGTGAAGGGATGGGGCACAGCTAAATGGTGGAGTGTCCCCCTAACTTATGCAAAGTCCCGGATTGCATCCTCAGCATCGTCCATGATGAACCCCATTCTACCTACCACTCCCCCTTTCTTTGAAGGTGTATTTCCAGGGTCCCAATGGGAAGCCTGGGATACACAGCAGGATCCACCATCCCCATAGAGCTTGAATATTCCATTTTTGTCTCCCTAGCACTGTGAGATCGACTAACAGCCTAATGAACTTTATATTCCTTCTTTCCTCCTTAGCACTTAGACACAAAGATACTCCGAGCTGGCGTATCTCCAAACCGACAAATTGGTAACTGCCTTGTGGTGAGGCGCTATGGATGCCTTCCTTCTGGGACTGAGCCTTTCAAGTTCAGACTGGCTCGTTAACCGTCATCTCCAGTTCTGTGTGCTCGTCCCCAGGAGAACAGCTGAGCCCTGCCACTATTCTTTTCTCTTTCCCCTTCAGGCTCACTGCAAAGGAAAAGAAAAAAAAATTCCCTGAACCCACAAAGGTATGACAAGTGCCAGGATGAGTTCAACACATCCTCATCTCGGAATATTTAGAAGCTGTGATGGTTTGCATATGCTGGGCCCAGGGAGTGGCACTATTAGAAGGTGTGGCTTTGTTGGAGGTGTGGCCTGTGGGGGTGGGCTTGGAGACCGTCCTCCTAACTGCCTGAGGATGCTCAGTCTGTTCCTGGCTTCCTTCGGGTGAAGATGTAGAACTCTCAGCCCCTCCTGCACCATGCCTGCCTGGACGCTGCCATGCTCCCACCTTGATGATCATGGACTGAACCTCTGAACCTGTAAGCCAGCCCCAGTTAAATGTTGTCCTTTATAAAAACTTACATTGATCATGGTGTCTGTTCACAGAAATAAAACCCTAACGAAGACAGAAGCCTCCTTTGTCGCGGGTACTTTCCATTACCCTCAGGTGGTGGTCTCATTTTTAGGTTACTTTTAGGTTCTTCTTTGTAGAAGTTTAGTCTGATATAAATTACTTTATGTAGGCAAAAGTAGATGCCTGGGGGTTTATTTAAAACAAGACTCAAAGGTTCAAATTAACAGGACAAAAAAATAGGTATAATTATAGGTGTAGCCAATATTATGTTTCTCTTTCCTCCCTTTCACTCTGATGCTTTTCCCCATATCTCTCCTTCTGCCCTCTTCTGATTACTTGTCCATCCCTTCTTCCCTTCCTCTTCCCTTACTTCCTCTTTCTCCTTCCTTGTCCTTCCCTCCCTTTCCTTCCTTTCATTTCACTAGGTAGCCCAGAATATCATCAAACTCATGATTCTCCTGCCTCGATTCCCTGAGTCCTAGGATTAGGGCACCATACCAACCCTAATTAGAGCCAATCCAAGTAGAAATTTTTATTCAACAAAGGACATCATAGATAAAATTAGCTGGTGAGCAGAAGCTTAGAGAGTCAATATTAGATATCTCTAAAGTTACCAGGGTAATTAGAATATTTAGGGGTCAAACTATACAAAATAGTTATGGGCTGGAAACTTGGTTGCCAATGTATCATGCTAGAACTCTTTAAGAGGTAGGGCTTGTCTTAGGGTTTTACTGCTGTGAACAGACACCCTGACCAAGCCAAATCTTATAAAGAAACCATTTAATTGGGGCTGGCTTACAGGTTCAGAGGTTCAGTCCATTATCATCAAGGTGGGAGCATGGTAGCATCCAGGCAGGCATGGTGCAGGAGGAGCTGAGAGTTCTACATCTTCATCTGAAGGCTGCTAGGAGAAGACTGGCTTGCAGGCGGCTAGGATGAGGGTCTTAAAGCCCACGCCCACAGTGACACACCTACTCCAACAAGGCCACACCTTCAAATGGTGCCACTCCCTGGGCCAAGCATATTCAAACTACCACAGGGCTTAATGGAAAATAATTGTGTCATGAGAGCTGTTACTCAGGAATGGATCAGTTTGGAGAGTTTGGATTAGTCCTCCAAAGAACAGGCTATTACAAAAAAGCAACCTTGGGCCTTCCAACCAACCTTCCTTCCTGGGTCAATCCTGGGTCTCATCATTCCTCGAACTCTTGAATGTGGCCGACCTCCCCTTTTGCTTCTGCTATCTTAAGACATGATCAGATTAGGAGACATATGCTGCTTTGATCACTCTGGCCACCAGAAAGTGAGACAAGTAGCCCTCTTTGTATGTGAACCAGCATCATAGGAACACAAACGAGATGAAGCCAGAGATCATGGGAAAAGGGCAAAAGGGACAGTGGGAGAGTCAACCAGAGAGAATGCAGGTTTGCATGAAATATTCTAGCTCATGAGCGAAGAGAGAACCCGAGAAGGAAAAACACATAGGATATCACTCTCCATACATCAAACTGCCCAGTGAGTCACTGAGCCAGGAGCATGTGGAGAAGGAATGCTTTACCATCTTGTGGGAGCATTGGTGCCTGTATTCCGGAAAGTGTTGTGATAACAAATGATTAGATCTTAGAAATAGAATGCAGAATCAAAATGAAGACAGAAGGAGATCTATGATATAACATAGCCTGGCCCTATATGTACACCCTCTAGTTGGTTTTTCCTGTACCCTTTTCCCCTCTGCTCATCCCTAACAATTCTCTTCGCTTCTGTGATATTCTATATGAGAGGAAGCACAACATACATTTCTATCACGGTCAGTAAAATATAAACAAAACATCATTCATAATTTCATCTCGATGGAAACATGTTCGATGATATATATATATATATATATATATATATATATATATATATATATATTTTAAAACTTGTCGAGGCTCAGCACTTAAGAACATTTTGCTGCTCTAGCAGAGGACCTGCATTTGGTTCTCAGCATCCACATCGGGCAGTTCATAACCACCTAAAACTCCATCTCCAGGGGCTTAGATGCCCTCTTCTGTCCTCCATGGGAAACTGCACTTATGGGCAAACACACACACACACACACACACACACACACACACACACACACACACAATATGTATATATAATCTTTTAAAATTTTTAAAACATGTTGATCGAGCCTAGCATGGTTAGAAAGTGATGACAGGAGGGTCCTGGCCACCTTGATAAGACCTTCATGGTAGACCCTGCCCTAAAAAACACCAAAGGCTAGGGGTGTGGCCCAAAAATAGAGCTCTTGCCTAGGACACATAAGGCTTCAGGTTCCATCCCCAGCACTGCAACAGACCGAAGCTAAGGGTCATGCAGATTCAAAGCCTAATACACACACTCTCTGAATCTTCCTTCTGAATGGAAACTTAGAAGTTCTATACTATACCCATGCAATTCTGCAGTCTCTCTGAGAAAATCCATGTAATCGTTCCCCTATTGTGTCTGATTAAGTCGTTCTCTTAAAAACATGCTCTTATTAATGTGTTAATGACTAATTATGAATTAATTACTAGATAAGTCTCCAAGTCAAGGATCCACTGTTATTTAGAAACAACTGTGGGTCCGGGGAGAAGACTTACTGAGTAAAGCACTTGCTTCATAAGTGTGGAGACCTCAGCTCAGCTCCCTAGAACCCACATAGTAATGGTGCCTACTATAGGACCTGTCTGTAACCCCAGCACTCCTATGGCAAGGTGGAGGGTAGAGACATGAGCCCCAGAATCTCATAGACCAGATAGGCTGATATATGCAGGGAAAACAACAAGAAACGCTGTCCTAAACAAGGTGGAAGCTGAGGACAGACCTCTGAAGTTGTCCTTCGATTGACCCCTTCCCACTGAGGTGCATGCATGCCTGTGTTAATACAGATGAACACATACCTATATACATACTCCAAAGAAGAGAGAAGGGGGTGTGGGGGGAAAGAGGAAGAGGGTGATGGAGAGGGAATGGGAGAGAAAGACTGAGGTTGGAGATATAGTTCAATTGTTATGTTAGTGACTAATTATGAATTAATTACCGGATAAATCTCCAAGTCAACGATCCACTATATTTAGTCAAAGCTCTTGGCCAGACAGCATGAGGACACAGAATGCAGATCTCCAGAAATGTACACAAATGCCAGGGAGGCTAGTTGGCCCATATGCAATTCCAATCACAGAATGAAGAGACCAAAGATCCCCAGACCAAGCTATCTAACAAGACTAACATTATTGGCAAGTTCTGAGTTGGAGTGAGAGACACTACCCCAATAAAAATGTGGAAGAGCATGGGAACATTATTCTAGACACCAATCTGGGGCTTACACATGCACAGAAAACTTGCATACACATGTACACCACCAGAAGAGGAGGAGGAGGAGGAAGAGGAAGAGGAGAAACGTGCCATCCTTTACCTGATCTTTGAACTTATGCTCATGAAGAAATTGGAGCCCGTTTGGTACCTACCTCCCGGCCTCCTTGGGAAATAGTTTGGAGAGTCTGTGAAACACATCTTTCCATGACAGAAAAGAAGCTCAGCAAGCAAGATGCACATAAAACCAGAAGCTTTAGGCACCAGAAAAGCACCTACACACACACACACACACACACACACACACAAATGCCAGGGAGGCTAGTTGGCCCATATGCAATTCCAATCACAGAATGAAGAGACCAAAGATCCCCAGACCAAGCTAGAGAGAGAGAGAGAGAGAGAGAGAGAGAGAGAGAGAGAGAGAGAGGAAGGAGGAGGAAGAGGAGGAGGGAGAGGAGGAAGAGGAAGAGGAGGAGGAGGGAGAGGAGGAAGAGGAGGAGGAAGAGGAGGAGGAGGAGGAGGAAGAGGAGGAGGGAGAGGAGGAAGAGGAAGAGGAGGAGGAGGAGGGAGAGGAGGAGGAGGAGGGAGAGGAGGAGGAGGAGGAGGAGGAAGAAGAAGAAGAAGAAGAAGAAGAAGAAGAAGAAGAAGAAGAAGAAGAAGAAGAAGAAGAAGAAGAAGCACCACCACCCCCCCCTCCTCCTCCCAAGTTCTCAGCAAGTGAGACAAATTGTCCTGCATGGGCTTCTGGGAGACTTTTTCATGGAAGGAAAAGAGGCTAAGGAGAGGTGCTAAGGACAGTCGCCTTGAGGATGGCCCCTGGCAGCTGTCTGCACAGTAGCTTTTGTAGATCAGTGAGACAGTCAGATTCCAAAAGCAATTTTAGAAATCGTAGACTCTAGGGAAACGGTTCATTTTCTTTTAATTAGCTGAATAACCTAACAAGGGGAGGGGGGAGGTCCTTCCAAAGGAATCGGGAGTCAGGGAATCTTCAGACATTTCTATTTTTGTCTGCTTGCAAAAGGCCTTGAATAATAAAATCCAACTTAGATAAAAAAAAAAATATATCAGGGATGAGGGAAGGAAGCCTGGGTTTAGGTCTGCCTTATATCCAGAGGCTACCAGAACTTTTATATGAGTGGGTAATTTTTCCACACGTGTCTTAGGAGAAAGGCTGTCAAAGTTATATTCCCCCCATAAGGTGGAAAACAGTCCGAATGGAATTGGGGAATTTACTCAAGAGTCCAAAGCTAGGCTTCCCAGGTTGATTTCGGTGTTTGCAGACTGGACGAGGAAGTGACCCCTGTTCTACAACTCTGATGCCCGAGGTGTGGCTGTGGGTCTAGTGTAATACACCAGACCTCTGCTAGGATGTATAAGCACCTAATCTCACTTCATGTGACCTATTGGGAACTTAAGCCATTGCACCAGAAGTTAACTTGCTTGAGTAAAAAAACAGTACCATTCAAGTTGCTGAGATGCCTTAGCAAATAAAGGTGTTTATCAGCAAGCCTGACAGTCCCCAAAATTTGCCTGAGGGAAGAAGAGAAATAGCTCCCCCACACTGTCCCATGACCTTCAAACAAGCACCCTTGTATACATACATACATACATACATACATACATACATACATACTCACATGTGCACACGTACAATTTAATGAATTAATGCAAAATTACAGTGTGCAGTTACAATACTAACTTGCCAGTTACTTTTCTTGATGCACTGTTAAAAATGTATTTTATTTAAAAATAAAATATCTAGCTAGAAGCTGAAGAGATGGTTCAGGAGTTAAGAGCACATACTGCCCTTCAAAGGGAACTGAGTTTGGTTCTCAGCAGCTGACAGCCACATGGAACCCCAGGCCTAGGAGATCTGATGTCCTATTCTGGCTTCTGTAGGTACCTACACTCATATGCACATTCCCACACAGATATATAATTTTAAAAATAAAATTAATCCAAAAATATAGATATTTTAAGCATCCTAGCTAAAGAACTTATCTTGCCTCACAGTTTACAGAGAAACAGTCCTTCTCCTCATGCTGAGGAAGGTGTGCTAGCTGGAGCAGCCTGAGGCTGTGGTAGTGGGCAGGAGACTGCTTATTCCCATGTTAGTGGCTGAGTAGGACGCAGACTCAGAGCTGAAATGAAGCAGGATTGTAACACTGGAGCCCCTCTATGCTTCCTTGCCATCCAGCTAGGCTCACATACAACAGGCTGTACAATCTCTAAAAACAGCGCCACCATCTGGTCACCAAGTGTCCAAACACACAAGCCTGTGGGGGACACTTCTTATTCAAACTACACAAACTAGTAGTAAGAATTAGATCAGAAATTTAAGCCTAAGACTCTCCCTTCAGCAACCATTGTCACAGCTGTTTTTGGAAACTCTGAAAAGATAATTGGACTTAAAAATGAGGAAAATTATACTGGAAGTCTTTTTCCTTTGTCACCTATAATTCGCCGCACAAATGCTGTTGCCTTCTAATTGTGTTTTCATGATGCAGTTATAATTAGTCACATTCCCAGGTGCAAATGGCCCTACATGGCCCGGTTCACCTCTTTGGTGAACTTCTTGGTAACTCGTTTCAGCTGAAATGTCACTTGTTTTAAGGGACAACATTCAGACAAACTGAGCTAGCTTTTCTGTGTTCTTGTTTTTCAGACTGGGACTTGCTCTGTAACCCAGGCTGATCCCAAACTGCTGCCTAGGGCTGGGATTACTGATATGTGCCATACCCAGATGTCCTACCTCCGCTCTGTCATTGCAAAAATCACAGTGACCAGAAATAACTTAATGAAGGAAAGAGTTTATATTGTCTTAGAGGTCACACTCAATTATTGAGGCAAGCAGGGCAGGAACTCAACAAGGAACTTGAAGCAGAAACCATGGAGGAGAACTGTCTATTGGCTTGATCTCTGGATCGTGCTTATCTAGTTTTCTTATAGAGCTCAGGACCACCACCTAGGGAATAGTGTTACCCACAGTGGGCTGAACCCTCATACATCAACTAACAGCTAAGACAATGTCCCTACAGACATGCCATAGGCCAATCTGATCTAAGTGTGACTGCAGGTTGTGCCAAGTTGACAATAAATATCAACCAGGATAACAGCTATGCTTGGAGCTGTCTTGAACAAACATGCCATGCTCAGCCATTAACTTGTTTGTTTTATTTTGTTTTGTTTTGACACAAAGCCTGATTCTGTAGACTATGCTGGCTTCAAACTTACTCTGTAAACACAGCGTAGCATTAAACTCATAATCCTTTTACCTCAGCTTGCCAAGTAGCTGGAACCACATAGCTCACTCACCACTCCCAAGCTAGGGAACAATTTTCATCGCCTCTAATAAATAAGTAATAACAAAGCCTGGGAGGCAGCTTAATTGGTCAAGGACTTGCTTTGCAAGTCTGAGGATCTGAGTTCAATCCTTAGAGTTACACAATAACAGCCAGATATGATGGAGTGCTTATAATACCAGAGCTGGGGAGGCAGAGATGGGAACATCCCTGAAGCTTGTTGGCCAGTGAGTGAAATAGGCAAGTCCTAGGTTCAGTGGGAGAGCCTTTCTCAAATATTATGATGGGCAATGATAAGTCTACGCATGTCTTTATCCTGGGAGAGAGCACTGACCCATGCTACAAGACATGGGTGCTCCATGCAAAGAAGGAAGTGGGGTGGGATCTCCATGTCACGTGAGGCTATTTTCTGGACTGACTTAGAGTGGGCAGAACCACATGGTGAAGTGAGCAGGTTGGCTGCGCAGGTATTTTCTTACTGGGTCTCAATCAAGCCACAGATGTATTGAATTAGATCCATTGCCTGCAACTGCTCATCGACAGGACTTAGAGGCGACTTGGGAACATTTTCCTGATCTAATGACATCCTCGCTACTGTAGTATCCATGTGAAATGTCCCCCACAGGCTGGTGTATTTGAACATTTGGTCCCCAGCAGGTGACGCTGTTTGGGAAGGTTATGGATCCTTTAAGAGGCGGAGCCTTGCTGGAGGACATTAGCCACTGGACAGGGGTAGGAATGGGGTGTGGGGATTGAGGGCTTATAGTCCTGCCTCTCCTCCTATGCACACTGATTCATGACTTTGGATGTAATGTGACCTTTGCCTCACACTTCTGCCACCATGCCTTCCCCGCCACAATAAACTGTACTCTCAAAGTATGAACCAAAATAAACCCCCTCCTTCATTAAGTTGATATATTTCTTAGTACTTTGTGGTAGCAGCATAAAAAGTTACTTGTAAAACGTCTTGCATAGGGACTTCTTCTTAGTTCCTTCCCTCTTTGGTTTAAATTTTTTAAATTATGTGTATGCACGTATGTCTGTTCACAGAAGCCAGTAGAGGATACCAGGTATTCTGAAGCTGGAGTTATATAGATGGCTACTACCCACCCAGTGTGATTGCTAAGAACCAAGGTTGGGTCTTCTGCAAGAGCAGGTACCGGGAATTGAACCTGCGTCTTCTGCAAGAACAGCCAGTGCTCATATCTACTGGACCACCTCTCTCGTACCCTTTCTTTAGTTCATCCTCTAGAAGTGTTTCCCCTGGTAAATGTCACGGGTGCTTTGGATGCCTTTCTATTTCACTGTGAAACTCTTCTGACCCTAACTGATGGGTACACAGAAGACTACCTTTCTATCTTTCTGTTCTTCGTTTCTTTCTTTCTGTTCTTCATGCAGCCTTATTTCCTGTGCCGTTTAAGTCACTGCCATCAGCACAACTTGTGTTGAATCCCTCTTTCTCTTCTTTCTGCCCTTCTTCACACAAGGCTTTTGTGAACATCTATTGCACACCTGAACATATATTCTTTCCAGACTGCTTTGAGTTTTCTGTGGCACTTTCACATGTGATATGGAATTTTTACTTTCCTGATAACTCTCCTAAGGGGCGGGTAATGTGCTTTGAATACAGACATGCGTGGATGAACAATAGAGATACTTTCTGAGAAATGCCACACTGGGTGGTTCCATCACCATCATGGGGCCATCACAAAGCAAACTCGGAAACCCAGATGGTGCGAGTCAGTTACTCCACAAGGCTCTCGATGAAATCAAGAGAGGCGGTTAAGCTCAGATTGCGTGAGGCAGCTGCTGGCGTAGCGGCACACTGCTGTACAGTAAAGGTTTATGGGTTTTGATATGTAGAAGGAAGATACTCTGAAATAACAATAAAAGTATAGCAAACATAAACAGGCAACAGACTTTTATTGTAATCATTATAATTACCAAGAATTATGTGCTGTGCACAACTGAGTGGCCTATGCTTGCATAGCACTGATGGTTTGATGGCTCTGTTTACAGCAGCATCCAGAGACACAGAAGCAATGTGGTATTATGATGTGTATGAATGGTGTCAGTCAGGAAACTTCCATAGAGTTTTTCCAAGTCCATTACAATCTTATGTAACCACCATTGTATCCTCTGTGACCCTGATAAAATACCTCCACAAAAGCAAGTTAAGGGTAGAATGAGGGCTTTTTGACTCTTAATTATAATTCATCGTTGTGGGGAAGTCAAGGCAGCAAATTCATAAGCAGCTAGTCACATCACGCCCACAGTCGATAGCAGCAGACTACGAATGCATGCATCGTCATGTGCATGGTATTGAGTGTGCCAGTGCTCAGTTCACCTCCTTTCCTACAGGACTGCTGTCTAGGGAATGATGCCGCCAGTGGTGTGTGAGTTTTCCCACCTCAATTGATAATCGATCTAAATCTCAACAGATACGTCCTCAAGTCAACAATCCCTCACTGAGACATCGTCCGAGACATCGAGACATCGTCTGTGTCTGTGTAGCTAACAGACTTCCAGGTGCCAGAGTATTTTACATGGGAAAGTGAAGTGTATACCAAAGAGGTTATTGCTGGCCACGAGCCTTGCTCCCCACTGACTTTCTTGCCTCTTGTTGGTGAATTAACATTATAAGAAGGGACCCCCCTCTAACACTAGCACATGAGCCTGATAACTCTTTAGAATCCCTGATATGCCAACTCTCTGGTGTGCTGGGGACTGAATTCTCCTAGAATCCCTACCATGCTTTGTTCTGTTGTTGTATGTCAACCCAGGATATTCAGAACTCTCCTAATAAACTTTTTTTTTTTTTTTGGTTCTTTTTTTCGGAGCTGGGGACCGAACCCAGGGCCTTGTGCTTCCTAGGTAAGCGCTCTACCACCGAGCTAAATCCCCAGCCCCCCTAATAAACTTCTTATCCACAACAATCCATCTCAGAATCCTACCGGACCTCACATCTGAAACCATTCGGAGATAATTCTAAATACAAGTATGTTGCCTCTTTTAGGAAGAAAAGTCGTGAAGTCTTTGCCAGATGCCATGCCAGTGCCCCAACCCTTTGTGGTAGGTAAGGAGATGTTTGGGTTTCCCTCTCTAAATGCAAGAAGAGTAAGCGGGAGCTAAAGTATGGTAGAAGCGAGAGTCTTCAGCAATAGTAATGATGCTGGTGAGAGATGAACACTTCATGCTTGGGCAGCACTTTTCATTATTTCTAATGCGTTTTTATATCTGTTATTATGTTTCTTTCTCCCAGTGTCTCCGGGAAATAGTCATGAGACGGACTTCTCAGCTCATTTGCTTAGACGAGGGCATTGAGATGGAGACCGCCAAGTTTTTCTTATCATTTAGCAAAGGGACTCAAACAATAGACTCACGAAAAGCTATTCCATATTATAACGAACACGAAAGAGCTCAGGGGGGAAAAAAACTAACGAAGGGTAGGATGGAAATGAATGGCCAGGCTACTCAAGGGCCGGGGGCAGGGAGGAGGGAAACACTGGTAGCTTATAGTACGTCAGCAATGACCTTTGTAGAGTGGGAGAAGAGAGCTGAGGAGGTCAAGGAAGTAAACTCTTAAGTGCCCGAGGATGTAATTTCTAAACACAAGAAGGTTCAGAGGCTGGAAAAAAAAAAATCACTCAATGCGTAAGAGCACTGTCTGTTCTTCCGGAGGACCAGGTTCAATTCCCAGAACCCATGTGGTGGCTCACAAGTGTTCGACTCCTGTCCCAAGGGGAGCTGATGCCCTCTTCTGCCCTCCATGGGCACTGCACACACAGTGTGCAGCCATACACGCAGCCAAACCATCCCTACACATAAAATAAAATTTTAATTAAAAAAAATTAAACACAAGACATTTCAAATGTAAAGGTCCTGAGGCAGCTGCCTTGTTAGTGTGTCTGGGGAGCAATGGGGCATCCATTGATACTGTCACAGAATGAGAGTGAGTAGACAAGAAGGAGACGCCGCCATGTGGGGTCGGGGCTTTTCGGATGGAAGGGACAGCAGGAGACTAACATGGCGCGATGGCTAGTCTCAACTGTCAACTTGACAGGACCTAGAGTTAATTCAGAGACAAACCACCGAGCATGTCTACATTAGGTTAACCGAGATGGGAAGCTTCACCTAGAGTGTGAGCGGCACTAACCCATAGGCTGGGGTCCTGGACTGAAGAAAAAAGGAAGAGGGCTGAGTACCAGCATCCATTTCTCTCTCTGCTTCCTGACTGTGGACGCCATGTTAGCAGCCACCTCACATTCCTACTGCCAGGAGTTGCTCACCACGATAGATGGTGTCCCTCAAACAAACCCTTCCTCCATGACGTCACTTCTTATCAGGTATCTGGTAACAGTAAGAAAAAAGGAACCAATCCACACACTTGTCACATTTTAGAGGCACACTGTTGACTAAGGACAGAAACGGAGCAAGAAACCCAGATGCAAGACAACAGTGCCTTAAACCAAAAAGGAGTTTTGGAGAAATAGCGAGATTTTGGATCTCTCACCCCCGCGGTTGGGGGAGCATTTCTGGTGTATTCAACACCATGTGTGGTGGCAATGTGGCTGCCCTCAAGTGAGAGCTTCCTAGCTTATAGGAAAGTTCTAGAAGCATGTTGTGGAGGGCAGTTTTGAAGTATTGAAACCAATGGGCGTTTGTAAAAGGTATCCTAAAGCAAGTGCAAAAAATGGAGAGCCCATGGTCACCCCAGGCTCAGCAGCAAGAGCTAAGACCAGAATAGCCAGTGGCAATGAGGCCAGGACTGTGTTACCCTGGAAGTCAAATGGAGACAGCATTAGAAGGAGACCAAAAGAGGCATATGGAGATAAAGACACCCAGAGGGAATTTACCATTGGCTATGGCAACATGGCAGCTATAGCCACATGCAGCCTCCACTGGAGTTGTTCTTAAAAGATGTCCTAATTAGCTTTAATTGTCAAGTTGACACATCCTACAGTCAATGAGGAAGAGAGAACATCACATAAAGACTTGCCTCTATTCAATTGGCCTGTCTGTGTGTGTGTGTGTGTGTGTGTGTGTGTGTGTGTGTGTGTGTGTGTGTGTGTGTCTAGACCTGTGTGTGTGTGTGTGTCTAGACCTGTGTGTGTGTGTGTGTCTAGACCTCTGTGTGTGTGTGTGTGTGTGTGTGTGTGTGTGTGTGTGTGTGTGTCTGTCTAGATTGTTGATGTAGGAGGTGTAGCCCACTGTGGGCAACACCATTCCCTGGGCAGGTGGCCCTGGGCTGTATAAAAAGATCATCTAAGC
The DNA here is from genome assembly GCF_021556685.1 of Rattus norvegicus. Lineage (NCBI taxonomy): Eukaryota > Metazoa > Chordata > Mammalia > Rodentia > Muridae > Rattus > Rattus norvegicus. The sequence goes on from NC_141545.1 coordinate 32,946,990, forward strand.
ATGGTCCAGAGAGCAATGTTTCTCAGTAGTTTCTATTTCAAGGTCCTGCCTGGTTCCTGTCCTGCTTTCCCTTACCGATCAATGAACTGTGACCTGGAAGCATAAGTCAAATACCACCTTTCCTCACCTGTAAGTTGCTTCAGGTCAGATTGTCCATCACAGCAACAGAAAGGAAATTAGATCAGAATGGGAGGGATAGAAATACACAGTGCAAAGTGGATTCGGGAAGCATTGAGAGGAGTTGCAGCAGAAGCTGGCACATCTTTGGAGTTCTTCTATACAGCAGTGAGATCTGTGGGGCTCATTTTCTGCCCCCTTGCTCATTCTGGGGTAGGAGTTGACTGCGCGTGCTTGTATTGGGACAGGAAAGACACATGGGATGAGAAGAGGGCAGATGTTGTACATTGTACAGATGTTCGTTTTAAATGTTATTTAAGAGGCCTCTAAAACATACATATATACATACATGCATACATACATGCATACATACATACATGCATACATACATACTTGCATATATACATACATACATTTATTTTTGTTGGGTACATGGATGTGGATGTGTGTACGGCAGTATCTGTCATGATGGTGCATGTGGCAGGTAGAGGACAGTGTGTGGGAATCAGTTCTCTGATTGCACCATGGGTTCCAAATCTAGAAGTCAGGTCCTCAGGCATATGCAGTAAGCACCTTTACCTGCTGGGCCATCTCACTGGCCTTTGAAGATAGCATTGCTCTTTTTCCTGACTCTGACTGCAACGTGACCCACTGCTTCAACCACTGTAAGCTAAAATGAACCCTTCCTTTCTTAAAAACATAATCTTAAAATACATTTTATTCATCCTTAGGAACAGTTAGGTGTGTTTTCCTCTTAGCATGCAATTTATTGTAAAGAACAATGTGCGTCGCTGTGACTTTTCATACATATATCCAACATGCTTTCATTACATAGCTACTCCCTATTACCTCTACAATCCCCTACCCTGGAGCTCACATCATCTTCCCAAACAAATTTTACATGTGTGTTTCATACATGTGCATGGCATATGTGTATATATTACATGTATGTTACATATATATGAATGTGTGTGTGTGCACAATTGGGTGGATGTGTACACATGCCTGTGTTTATGCGCAGAGGCCTCAGGTGTCCAGCTCCATCACTGTCCAGCTAGCCCGCTAAGACAGGTTCTTTCCTGAGCCCAGGGCTCACATCTAAGCTAGGCTGGAAACCAGCAAGCCCTGGTGACCCCCCAGTGGCCACCCCTCATCAGAACTGAGGTTATAGTTATTTGTCAGGACCAAGTATGTTGTAATCTTAACTGCTGAGCCATCCTTCCAGCACCTGTGTAAGGACTTACTCACAGTCTGAAGAGAGACCAAGCCCATCATGGTGGGGAAGCTCAGTGGCAAGAGCACAGGGCTGCTTGTCCACGTCTCAGCAGATGGATCAGTGAACCACAGAGAAGGGATCGCGGGCATGCAGCTCACTTCACTCCGTTTGGTGGTTTGGTGTCGATTGGGATCCCAGTCTGTGGTTTGATACCACTCACCTTCAGGGCTGGTTTTTCCTCTTCAGTTAAACCTCAGGGAGATGACCTCTCAGACAGGGCTAAAAGTGGGTCTCACTAGTCCCCCGAGGTATTTCTTAGCACAATCAAGATGGTGATCAAAATAACCATCACAGAGCTGGCCTGAAAGGCAGATGTTTGGCCTGTCTGGCTAGTCCCCTGGAGATCTCACAGCAGGCGACTGGCGGGCTCCAACTGTGACAGTGTGGGCTGAGCTGTGTGTGCTCCTGAATCTTAATAACAGGCAAGAACCCTCTGGGGGGGGTGGGGGAACGCTGGTTGTGACCTGTGAGGGAGGATGTGGAACCAGGTGAGTGTGGGCGCGGGAGAGCATTATTACTCTGTGTTATTCTAATCTAAAGTTCTGGGTGTTCTGAGCAGTACAGGCATACCATAACCCAGAGATCTTCTGCTGTTGTCATTGTTATTACTATTAATTATTTATCATTATTTTGTTTCTTTTTTAAATTTAATCTTAGTTTGTATAACCTGCTCATTCCCCTCCCTGTCACCCCCTCTCACAATTCTTCCTCAACCCTCCATCTCCTTCTCCTCTGAGCGGGTGGGGGCCCACTGGGTAACCCCCCACCCCCAACCTGGCACATCAAGTCTCTTGGAGGGTAGGTGCGTCTTCTCCCACCGAGGCCAGATAAGGCAGCTCAGGCAACATCTTTTAGGGTAGCCCCAGTTTCAGTTGTTGAAGGCCCACATGAAGACCAAGCTGCACATCTGCTGTGTATGAGTGAGGAGGCCTGGGTCCAGCCTGTGTATGTTCTTTGGTTGGTGGTTCAATCTCTGAGAGCTACAAGGGTCTAGGTTAGTCTGACTCTGTTGGTCTTCCTATAGAGTTTCTATCCCCTTCAGGGCCCACAATCCTTCCCCTTATTCTTCCCTTAGAAGCTCCATCCACTGTTTGACAGTGGGTGTTTTTATCTGTCTGCATCAGCTGCTGGGTGGGGTCTCTTAGATATTATTATTATTATTATTATTATTATTATTATTATTATCATTATTATTATTATTATCATTATTATTTGGACAGCTTGTTTCTACTACCCCCTTTCACAGAACTTTGTGAATTAGTGGAGAATGGTGTAGGCTAAGCAGGATTCCAAGAGAGACTTTGAAATGTATCATTTTTTTAAAATCTATTTTGTAATCATTACCTTTTTAAAAAGAAAACATTTATTATGTATAAGTACATTGTAGCTGTCTTCAGACACACCAGAAGAGGGCATCTGATCTCATTACAGATGGTTGTGAGCCACCATGTGTTGCTGGGAATTGAACTCAGGACCTTTGGAAGGGCAGTCAGTGCTCTTAACCGCTGGGCCATCTCTCCAGCCTGAAATGCATCATTTTTAATCTCAGCAAAAGACAAAGCCTGGATAGAGCCAGCTACCCGAGCACTCAGCTCAGAGGGAGAATTCATTTTTGCCTCCTGTGAGAGAAAGAATTTGGTTCTTTTGGTAAGGTTGGCAGTTGCTAGGTAAGACTGTGGGTCTTTGATTCATGCTTCAGCCTAATGCTTTTCTTGACTATTAAGAATCTAATTATTGATCCAAGAAAGAAAGAATAGCGCCCAAGAGATGGCTCACTGGTTAAGAATGCTTCTTACTCTTGCAGAAAACCTGGGTTTAGTTCCCAGCATCCATTGCTGAGTTGTTTTCAACTGACTGCAACTCTGAGTGCAAAGAATCTGGGACTCCCTTTTCTGGCCTCTTCTGACGTCGGTATACGTGTGGTACACAGATGCTCATAAAATCGAGCATGCAGGCACGCGCACAAATTTTAGAAAACTAACTCTTAGGAAAGATGAAACCATGAAAAATTGAATTTCAAAAAGCACAGAGACAAGCCAGTTTTCAATACAAAACAAACGCCTTCTTTGGTTGCAGGGAACTCAAGAATGAAGTATTTCACCTTTCAATAACACAGCTTCTCATAAAGACGTTGGCTTCCAAACCTTGACACTCCTCCAACCTGCTGCAAAATTCTCAGGTTACCACTGACACCTGCCCTGATAAATGAAACCCCAGCACGCTCTCCTTAGCTCACAAATCATAGCATCCGTGACTTCGAAGATACATCATTTTATCTCCAAAGTAATGGTACCCCCTCGGACACGAGGAGGTTAGAATTTATAGGAGGTGAGTTGGAAGTGAACCGGGTTGAGGCTGTGGATCCACTATCACCGAATAAGGGGACGATGGAGGAGAATTCTTACTTTCACCCTGGGAATTTGTCTTTGAATCTAACAGGCCGCCTTTGGTGTTAGAGGAGGTAATGCCCACTGTTTCTCGTTCCATTGTACCCTGCACCCCTTTGGTAGTTAGTCTTTTTCCTTGTTACATCATATTCCAGTGTGCGGCTGACCCATGGTCTGTTTCTTTCCTTGCTTTGGTAGATAGCTGGGTGTTTCCAGGTTCATGAGAGGCTGGTACCTCTCTGAGGTCTTGAACGTGGGGTTTGGCAATTTCTTTGCAAGTTAAATGATGGCGAGCACTCTCAGGTGAAGAGGGGTGTTTTTTTTGTTTTTTTTTTTAAATAGTATTAAGGGAAGGCACCAGAGAATTACACACACACACACACACACACACACACACACACACACACACACAGAAAGAGACAGAGAGAGACAGAGACACAGAGAGAGATAAAGAGACAGAGAGAGACAGAGACAGAGAGACAGAGAGACAGAGAGACAGAGACAGAGACAGAGAGACAGAGACAGAGACAGAGACAGACCAGAGACAGAGAGGCAGAGACAGACCAGAGACAGAGACAGAGAGAGACAGAGACAGACCAGAGACAGAGACAGAGAGAGACAGAGAGAGACAGAGACAGATAGAGGCAGAGACAGACCAGAGACAGAGACAGATAGAGACAGAGACAGAGAGAGACAGAGACAGAGAGAGACAGAGACAGAGAGACAAAGAGACAGAGACAGAAACAGAGAGACAGAGAGATGGAAACAGAAACAGAGAGACAGAGAATCAAAAATAAGCCCTTAAAAAAGGAAAGAACAAAGCAGACAATTTTCCACTTTAAATGACTCTCTCATCACTAACCAATCACTAACCCTGGCATTGGGTGTCACACCCATTCGACCATCTCTAGACTATTTAAGGTGCCTGAGGAATTGGCGTTCCTTGACAGCACACCCTGTGTTAGCATCTAGGAATAGAAGGTTGAAGACGACAAATGAGGGCCTACAATCAGAGCTCACATCTTCCTCTTCACAAGATGGCCGGCGTGTGGGTTAGTTGGTAACATGCTTGCCTAGCAGGCCTGAAGCCCTCGGTCCCATCCCTGACACCGCACAAACCAGGCATGGTGACGCACGCCTGTCAAGTAAGCACTCAGGGAATAGAGCCAGGAGGATCAGAAGTTCAAGGCTAGCCTCAGCTACTTGGCAGGTCAAGACCAATGTGGGGTTACCTAAGATTCTATCTCAAAAAAAAAAAAAAAAAGACAAAACAAAAAAACAAATAGACAAAACAAAAACCAACAGCAACAAAACAAAAACAAAACCACAAAACAACAACAACACCTTAAGAGAAACTTACCTAGAGGATGCATTTATAAATAGAATCTATTTGTATCGGTGTTGGAGCATGAGTTATATTGGTATAGAACACTGGCTAGATTTCTACCTTGGGAGTCTTTCTCACAGACCAGTAATTCCTAATCTCTTTTCTGCCCTAAGACACACAGGGGATTATGTTCACGGTTGTACCGCAGCCCTAAGAGGACTGTTGCAAGAAATCCTCAAACCTCTTTCTCTCCTTATTAAACAAAGAGAAAGAGACATGGAGAAGTGTGCTTGCACCCCTGTATTCACTGTCCTACCATTGTGGGCCTGGGGATGCCCAAGTCCTCTGGGTTATGTCTCTGGCACTGGTCTGTTTGCTGGCTTTGGAGTGGGTTACAGAAATGCAGAACACAGCGTGGCATCTTAGAGAAGACATTGTCTTTCTTTTGGGTATATTTTTTTGAGACAAGGTCCTACTCTGTTGACCCAGTATATGGTTTCTCTTGTTGTCATGATCAAATACCATGACCAATAGCAGCTTAAAGTTGAAGGAGTGTGTTTCACCTCACAGGTCAAGAGGTCTCACGGTGAGGAGGACGTGGAAATGAGCAGAAGATACATAGCAGCTAGAGAACTTGAACCTAGCTGATGACAGTTCATCTGCACCCAGGAAGCAGAGAGGGGACAAGACATGGAGCCAAGCTATGAGCCTCAAAGCCCAAGCCCAGTGATGTACTTCTAGCAAGGCTCCACTTCCTAAAGGTTCTGCTCCCTTCCACTGAGCGCCACCTGCTGGGAGTCCAGTGTTCAAACACATGTTCAAGCACATCCTGGGTAAGGTTTCCAGAACATACATTCAGATAGTAACAGCCTAGAGTTGATCAGACTGGTCTCAAAATCACAGTCCTCCTGTGCTGGAATCACAGGTATGTGTCACTTAAACTTGCGTGAATGATTTCTTCCACACCAAGTTTCTTCTAGAACATTAAAAATATCTCTCGTTCCCCTTTACTTTCCTTCTCCCTCTCTCTTCTTCCTCCCCCTCTCTTTCTCTCTCTGTTTGTCTCTCTCCCTCTCCCTCTCTCTCTCCCTCCCTCCCTCCATCCTCCCCCCCCGTGTGTGTGTGTGTGTGTGTGTGTGTGTGTGTGATATGTGTGTTCATCTGTGTGTAAGTTTCTGCAGAGACCAGAAGAGGGTGCCGGTCCTCTAGAGCTGGAAACACAGGTGGTTATGTGAGCTGCTAGATGTGGGTGCTGGCACTTGAATTCAGGTCCTCTGGAAGAACAGAAAGATCTACCCTGGGAGCCATCTCTCCAGCCCAGCAATGACTTTTCTTTCAATGTGGACTTTGCATCCTGCCACTCTACAGCTCTGATAGTCTTTTGGTGGAAGCCCGTAGGTTTTTCTCTGTGGAGAATAGCATCATCTGCAAACAAGTATAATTTGATTCCCTACTAAAGAGGAGAACCTTGGAAACTGCATCTTTAAAATACCATAACGAATCATTTCCATGGAGCACCAGTGTGAGCAGTGGAAAGCTACATTCTCCTAGTTACTGCTGGAGTTGCCTTTCCTCTGCAGCCTTTGAACAAGCTGATCAGAGTCGCCTTTCGCTTGGTGGGGTGGGAGTCTAGAAGGCTGGGCTATGGATATTAATTTTCCCCTTGGTGGCCTATAGCTTAGGGTGACACTGAACCCCTTATCTCCCTGATTCTCCCTCCCAAACACGAGGACGACAGGCGTGTGCCACCATGTCTGGTATAGGCCATGCTGGGGACGGCTTCTCACTGGGTGAGCAATCTGTCAATCAAATCAAGCCCCACCCCCAGCTTCTCTTTGCTCTTTGGCCTGATTTCTGTCTGACAAACTGTTTCATGTCAGCATGATCTACGTTCTCCTCTGAGACTAGATACCTCTTCATAAGACGCGGCACACATCATGGAGTAAATGTAGATGCGTGCACACAAGAACACCTTCACCTGACACACGCCACAAGAGATGGAGCCACAGCGATAATTCATGCAAGCCAGCGACACATGCTGCATGGTTTATTCACTTCCGGGTGTTTCTCCTCGTGAGGACGGAGAACGAAACAGCGTTAGCAGAAAGGAAGGGGGCGAGGGACTTGATCTAAGAAATGGACGACCACAGAATTGCATCTCACAAAAGAGCAAAAATCTACAGACAGGACCACTGTCTTCAAATGCACCACAGATTCTCAGGTAGATGGGCACAAATTAACTCTGACTTTCCCTCAAGAACCTCAGCCTAGCAAATAACAGGTGAGCCCTTTGTGGAAATGCGTCTCTACTGGAGTCCTGCGCAGATGCAGTGTGTCCTTTGTGGGGGAAAGACAGAGAGGCTTTGAAGAGCATCTCATATAAAACTTCACTCAGAAAACAAAATTTTTAAATGGGGCTGGAGAGGTGGCTCAGTGGTTAAGAGCACTTGCTGCTCTTGCAAAGGACCCGAGTTCAGTTCCCGGTTCCCACCACATCAAGTGTCGGACACTGCGTGTAACTCTAGCTCCAGGGGATCCAACACCCTCTTCTGGCCTCCCTGGGTACCCAAGCTCGTGTGCATAAACCCACACACAGAGACACAGACACAACATCGTAATTTAAAATAAAATGAAACGTAAAATAAGATAAACAAGATTTGTATAGATAAAACATATGTGTCATCTAATCCCAGGAGCCGGTGGTTGTCTGAGTCACTCTGGCTGTCACTATGGCCAGAGAGCTGACCAGAAGCAACTTCAGGAGAAGGTTTATGCTTGTGGTTGGAGGGGACAGCCTATTACAACAGTAGAAGAATGGGTGCAGAGGCATGAGGTTACATGTTCACATGTGGGGAAAGCAGGGAGCATTGAAAAGGGCTTCTGGCACTCAACTGTCTTCCTCCCTTTTCTCCTTTTATTTAGTTCAGAATTCTACTTTGAGAGATGATACTGCCCACAACAGCCTGCCTTGGTAATACTCTAGGCATTTTTCTTTCTTAAAGTTTTTTCAAAATTATTTTTGATTATTGGAGTGTGTGTGTGTGTGTGTGTGTACATGCATGTGAATGTGCACATGTGTGTGGACATGTGTATGCATGCGTGCATTCATGTGCAAAGGTGCGTGCATGTGCACATGTGTATGTATGAGTGTGTGTGTGTGCATGCATGTATAGGTAGGTCTGTGCATGAATGCAGGTGCCAACACAGGTGAGTGGGGTATGATTCCCCTTAAGTTGGGCTGACAGGCAGTTTTCAGCCTCCTGATATGAATGCTGGGAATTGAACACTAGTCTTCCAAAAAGAACAATGTGTGCTCTCAGCTGCTAAGACATTTCTTTAGCACTGCCCCCTCTGGCATTTCTTAACCCATTCAAGTTCACAATCAAAATTCACCATCACAGTTCTTTATATCTATGAGTAACTTTCTAATACCAAATTAACTTACTTTGACTCCACAAACACTTACTGACTTTACTATCTCACTGTGTAAGAACAACTGGGGGTTGGGGGGTGGGGCAGAGCAAAGTGAGATCCTTCCAACTATTTTAGAACCAGGCCCTTAAGACATGAAATTGCAGTCCAAGCTTTGGGAATTGTATTTTTGAAATATCCCCGTCCCCTGTGTAGCCAAGCTGCCCTTCTTTGCCCTGTGGAAACAAGCAGGCATTACAGCATTCTCAGAATGGAGGCCCCAGCGATTTTCCCACTCTGTCCCTGTGCTTTAACACTTAGGCAATAAAGCTCACGACACTTTCAATAAAGACTATGAAGGGGACATTCCTTATTCATGAGCGTGAGCAAGCCACACCATGCACAATTTGAAGAAGCGCCGTTAAGCAGCTGGACCTGAGATTTCAAAATCCCTCCCTTCAGCACCAGGGACCTGAGATGATAGGTTATGCAAAACTGACAGCCAATTTCATGCCAGCTTGAATGCCCAGATGCCCAGGCTGTACTGGGATTGCTTAGCATTTCCAATACCAGCAAACGAGGTCCTAAGAGTACGTGTGTGTACGTGCACGTGCACATGCGTGTGTATGTATGCATGTGTGTGCATGTGTGTATGCATATGTGTGCATGCATGTCGATGCATCTGTGCATGCGTTGGTGAATACCACGTGGCCAGAGAGTGCCATCAGAATATCTTCCTCAACCATTTCATTATGTCTATTCTCAGTTATTTTATTCTTATCTTTATTGCTATTTATTTGTTTTTTTGTGTGTGCATGACATGTGTGACTTTGTGATTTTTGTATGTAAATCATGTGTGTGAGCATGGCACACAGGCGGTACAGTGCACATGGGGAGGTCAAAGAGCAACTTCCAGGAGTCAGTTCTTTCCTTCCACCATGGGTTTCAGGGATCAAAGTCAGCTTGTCTATGCTTTGTGACGATCGCTCTGATTCACCAAGCCAGCCCACCAGCCCTCCACCTAATCTTCTGAGACAGAATTTCTCAATGAACTTTGTCGTTTTGGCTAGGTAGCGTGGCCAACAAGCCCTAGGGGGTCTGCCTGCCTCTGTTGTACAGTGTTGCTGTGGCCACAGGCATATAAACCTCTCCAGGCTTTGACTTGGGTGTAGAGGATTTAAACTCAGGTCCTCATGTGTGTTCAGCTAGCACTTTACATGCCAAGACATTGACCCAGACTTAAAGACATCCTAAGTATGTTAACCCAACTAGACCCAGGGCAAAGAACAGAGTATATGCCACAGAAGCCCAAGTGAGAACTGTAAGGTAGAACTAACTATAAGGACCGTGTCAGAGAGAGGGTTCTCCAGTAAAGAATGCTTGCTGCTCTTACAGAGAACCCAAGTTTGGTTCCCAGCAACCATATCAGGTGGCTCATAAGCCCCTGTAACTCCAGCTACAGGGAGACCCAAGATCTTCTAGTCTTCGAGGGTACTGCACTCATATGCACATATACATAAACATAATTAAAACTAAAAACAAATCTTAAAAGAAAACCACCCTAGAATGAGATTGGATTATGACTGCATCCTTAGGAAGTCACAGAGGGCGACACCAGAGTGAGGATCCAACTGATGACAGTTGACCTGTCTCCTATCCACAAAGGAAATCCTTTCTGTTAGCAACTGTAAAGTGAGAACATAGCTGTGGCGATGGCTCAGTGGTTAATGCTTGCAGTTTGAGCATCAAGAAGGATTCAGAGTGCCAGAAAACTATATCAGTGCTGGGTGGTCATGGCGCACCATCTGTAGTTTAAGCCCCACAAGGCAGAGGCAGGGAATCCCCAGAGCAAGCTAGTAGCCATATTGGTGAGCTATTCTTGGATTTGATTGAGAAACCCTGCTTCAGTGAACAAGATAGAAGAGTGACTGAGTATAATTCCTAACCTTGAATCTGCATGCACGCACGCACACACACACACACACACACACACACATGTATGTACACACATGTATGTCCATGCACACACACATGCAGCCACACACACATATGCACTCACACTCATATATGTATGTACATAAACACACACCATGCAAAAATGTGCTTATACAAATGTGCACACCACATACACATAAAAATGGGATAAGCAACAAAGAAACAAAGATAGGATGCTCCACTGTAGATGAGTATTTTGGGGGGAGCTTGAGAACTGCTCAGAGCCAGCAAATGTTTACTGAGCACTTACTATATGCTCAGCACTAACTACTATACCCCTTTGGTCCTCACAAAGAACACAATCAGTAGGATTGTGCTCCCCATGGTGTGCAAGGCGATAAGGAGGTACTGGGAGCTAATACGATTTGCACAAGTTCATTTCCTCTCAAAAGAAGACATGAAAACTCAATGCCCCACAAATGGATTCAACAAACATGAATGAATGAACTCCAAATATATGGGTCTAGGGATATTTGATTCTGTGTATCACTCCAAACCCTTTGGCCCAGGGTACACAGACAAAACACAGTGATAGCATTCAGCTATTTTTAAGCATCCCGGATGTTGTGAAGCAAGGACTGGGTAGAGACTCAGTTGATTTAAGTGCTTGCCTTGCAAACATGAGGACTGGAGTTTGATCCCTAAAACTCAAGTAAGACGTCTGGCATCATAGCATGCTTATAACTACAGTGCCCAAGAGGCAGAAACAGGAAAGTTCTGAACAAAAGAGAGACCCAGTTGTCTTAGGGTTTCATTACTATGAAGAGACGCCATGACAAAGCAACCCACATAGTGCCCCGCCTACTCCCAGGCCACACCCACTCTAGAAAGGCCACACCTACTCCAACAAGGCCACACCTCCTAACAGTTCCATTCTCAGTGGGCCAAGTCTTCAAATGCACGAGTCAATGGGGGCCAAAACACCACCCCAGTCTCAACAAACAAGGTGGAGAACAGCTGAGGAATGATGCCCAGGGCTGTCCTATAGCCCCTACATGCATGGACATACAAGTGCACAGGTATAAACAAAATGGGATGAGTTGATCCAAGGTGTATCTACTTCTCTACTAGTATTTTTGATAAATGACATCAGACAAGATTGTCAGATGAGATTAAAGGCCTGCAGGGAGAGAGCCATCCATTTCCAACATAGTGAAATTAATGAATTCTAATGAGTTACTCTGTGTTGAATATCAAATAGCTTTTGACTTTGCAACTCCCTCACATGCATGCTTGGCAGTGATGGACAGGCATTTTGACTCTCTTAATTTGATTCCTGTTTAGCAGTCGAGAACCAGCTGTCACCAAAGTGACCAGGAACAAGTGATTTGTAGGCTTATCAAAGGATTTGGGCACAAGAAGATATCTGAGCGCTTTCTGTGAGCAAGGTGCAGGGAGAGAGAGAGAGAGAGAGAGAGAGAGAGAGAGAGAGAGAGAGAGAGAGAGAGAGAGAGAGAGAGGCAGAAAGACAGAGAGACAGAAAGAGACAGAAAGAGACAGAAACAGAGGTTATAAATGCAGGTGCCAACTGTGTGTGTGTGTGTGTGTGTGTGTGTGTGTGTGTATGTGTGTGTGTGCGCACACACACACATGTGCATCAATGGAAGCTAATGGACAAGCATGTATGTCTGACATGCTTCAGGCACTATCCACTTTTTGTTTGAAACAGTGTCCTGTTTCAGTCTTTTGTGACAGAAGCCATAACCAAAGGCACCTTGGAGGAGGAAAAGGGTTATTGAGCTTATACTCCCAGGTAAAGGGCAGCCATTGAGGAAGTCAGGACAGGAACCTAAAGCAGACCATGGAAGAATGCTGCCTGTTAGTTAGGTAACTAGTTCATGCTCAGCTGGAACTTTTCCTCCCTCCCTCCCTCCCTCCGTCCCCCCCTCCCTCCCTCCCTTCCTTTCATTCATCTTTTTGAGATAGCTCTCATTATAGCACCAGCTAGTCTCAAACTCAGAGCAATCCACCTGCCTTAGCCTCCCCAATGCTGGGATTAAAGGTATATGCCATGACTCCTGGCCTTAGGAACATGATTATATAGTGCAGGACGACCTATCTAGGAATTGATATCCACAGTGAGCTGGGCCCTCCAGCATCAGTTAATAATTAAGACAACCCCTTAAAGACATGCTTATAGGCCAGCCTGAACTAAAAGATCCCTCAATTGGGATCCAGTTGACTCCAGGCTGTGCCAAGTCAACAATTAATGATAAATAGGACAGATAAGGTCTCATGGTCCAAGAGATCACCAAGTAGTCACGGCTGGCTGGCCAGTGAGCTTCAGGAATCCACCTGCCTCTACCTCCCCGGGGCTACGATTGCAAACATCACCATGAGCCATTTGGCTATTGATTTTTATGTGGGCACTGCGAATCAAACTCAGGTCCTCGTGCTTATGCAGCAGCGTAACAATGTCATATTTAAGAAAATACATGGAGCTGTCAGGATGGCTCAGTGAGTAAAGGTATCTCCCTCTAAGCCTAATGGCTTGACTTGAGTCCTATGGACTTGAATAGTAAACAGAGAGAACCAACTCCAGAAAGTGGTCCTCTGACTTCCACATGCTTACACAAGCATGAACCACCATCCCCAACACACACACACACACACACACACACACACACACACACACTAAATAAATAAATAAATAAATAAATAAATATAAATAAATGTAAATGAAACATTTAGAAAACTATATATCCAATGTGCACTTTCTGAGAATTGCATTTTGCTGTAAGTGTTCTTTGTTGTTTCTGTCACAGATATAATGATGTCATATAGCACTGTTCTCTGATATAAAACCATCCATCTTGGAGGAAAACTTAAGACACAGGCTATTAAAGGAAAGCTGAATCAACAAGATAATCTAAGGGGGAAGCTCCTTAAAACACAAGATGTTTACATGGAGATGAAACAATAGGATGCTCCCAGGGGAGGTGAAACATCCCACCCTCCAAGGAAGCTCCTTCAGCTCAGGAAGTAAACAACTCAATAGCTTAAGGAAGTTCCTGAAACTAACTAGTCTTCTTTCTCTTCAGGCATATGTGAGCTGTAAGGATGCTGAAAGACACTCTCAGATAAACTGCCTGCAAGAGACACTGTCCAGCCTGTCGAGCTGCCTGCAAAAGTTTTTCAGTGTGTTCAGAGGGTCTAGCTTTCAGGAGCCATGATCTGTGCTGGAGTGAGCATTTAATGATTTGTTATCTATGAGCCGGTTCTGGTCCTGTAAGCAACTCCTCACCTATGTGTCAGTAAATACCACCAGTTAAACTCATTGACGTCAGTGGGTCTTGTTTTGGCCTATCATTGGTTCCCTACATGAGATCAGTAGTTATTTTTTTCCCACCTCCCCAGGAACAGTGTCATACAACAAATGACTAAGTCAGTAGATTCAGGCCTGCAAGCCACTACAATTAGTTCTGCCCTGGAGAACAGAAAGGTGTCAAGACATATACTTGCAAAACCAAAGATGCCTTTGTAAACAACTCATTTAGAATTCTGAGACAAAGTTGCAAAAGAAGCTGACTCACCCTTAAGAGTGCATACAGTTTTTCCAGAGGCTTAGTTCCTAGTGCCCTCAACCAACAGCTTCCAACCCAACCACCTGTAACTCCAACCCCAGGGGAATGTAATGCCCTCTTCTGGCCACTATGGGAACTGCATGCCTATACTCATACACATACCTACACAAGCATACACGCACACACGCACGCACAGGCATGCACAGGCACGCATGCACACATGCACACTTTCTAATGATAAAAATAAATCTTAAAACACAATTTTAGCAAAATTAAAATGTGTAATTAGTGGATGTGTCTAGGGCCCTAAGACTTTATGTTCATTACCACCGAGACAGAGAAGCCTGGGCAAACTAATAGAGTAAATAACGTGACACAGCAATGCTTAAGTAACTAAAGAAACAAAGAAGACTGCCAGGGACTTCGGCAATTTAATTAAGGGTATAAAAGCAGGGTAATTACCAATGTGTCTCAGTCCTTCTATACGCAAACATTTTTTTTAAAAGCAGCACTTAGTTCCAATTGCTTTAGATGCGCAGAGCTGGAGAGAAACACCACAATAAAGCCCGTGTCTTGAAAAATGCCTCAGTAATGAGATTTATCTAATTCATTCAGGCTGGCCTTCCTAAATGGTCCGAACTGATGCAGCTCAACCAAATATGTAGTAAACAAAATAAGCTCTACTACTTTGAATCACGCTTGTTATAAAGAGTGGTACCAGGCTGGACAACATGGCTCAAAGGTGGAACCTCTGCCTAGAATCCCTCAGTGAGGGGTTGGGGGCGTGGCTCAGGGGTGGAGCCTCTGCCCAGAATCCCCCAGTGAGGGGCTGGGGGCGTGGCTCTGTGGTAGAGCACCTGTCTAGCACGCATGCGCTACCAGGTTCAATCCCTAGCATTACAAAAGAAGAAAATAAAAGACACCCTCTAGAGCTTCTCAGAAGAACATGGTGGCCAATTGTGACACTCTGAGATCTGGGCAAGTGGACATGAATACATCCAGACAAAAACCACCAGCAGACAGGGCTGTGACTTAATTGCCTAGTTCTTCCGCCCGGCCCTGCTGTCCCTTGGAGGGAATTATCTGGCTCTCTGGCAGGGGTGAGTTGCTCGCCACCTGGGGCCCAGCTCTCCTCTTGGCACTGCAGGGGCTCCCACCCCAGGACTAGTGCAATATTGCTCAGCTTGGCCATGAGGGTTGGGAACCAGTACTGACTCCATGTGGGTAGCCATTCTCAAAGCTGAGCCAAAGCCTCCTGAGAGACTTTGCTCTCTGTTCCCATTAACCTTCTGTCTGGGAAACAAAGTCCTGTGCTGCAGCCAGAAGCCTGTGTCAGGACTTTATTATGGTCACCAAAGCCCACCCAGCCAGATGGGACACTCATCGGATCCAATTCGTCAGTGGCTTGATTTCCTCTCTTTAGAAGGGAGCATTGGATGAGTGCAGATGTTTCCCTCTGGATGAACCCGCTCCAAGCAAGCAGGCTTGGAGGCAGATCCCACCACAGAGGCACATAAGTGAGGTTCCTTTTTATGTGACCAACTTGCCATTGGCTACTGCCGTAGATGGCACCTACATTCTCAGAATAAAGTTAAAATGCATCCAATGGACCCAGTTACCACAAGTGATACGGTTTCCCCTTTTCCTTCTGCTTAAAACTCTACCAGGCCATGCTATTAAAGCATTTTAAATATGTAGATTGCATTGCAATCCATAAAGTGTGTTTTTAAAGAGTTTTTAATAAAATAAATGTTTTAATTAAAATATTTAATAAAAATAATATGGCGGAGGGAATGTTTAAATGTAGAGTCAGAGAGACGGTTCAGTCAACAAAGTGCTTGCTGTACTGCACAAGTTCCGGGATTAACACAAAAAGCCATCCATGGTCACCTGCACCTGTAAGCCCAGGGCTGGGGAGGTAGAGCCCAGGCACTCAGCGGACAATCAGCCTAGCCTAATCAGTTTATCACACTGTCCCTTTGTGTGGCAGCCTCCTTGGGATCATAAGGTTGCCTCCAGGAGGAGAGGTGGGGGTGGCAGGGACATGTGATACGATTCCTGAGCTTCCGGAGGTAAACAACAGAGGAGCCTCCATTGACGATCCACACTGGGTTGGTCTGTGGCAGGCCTGTGGAAGTTTGTCTTAGTTTAAGTTAGCCAATGTGGAGAGAGCACGTTTCATTCCTTAGGAAGGGGGTCCTGAACTGAGAGGAGAAACGGAGCTGAACCCAAGCAAGCCTATAACCATGTACGCCTTCATTTCTCTCCCTCTTGTACTAAGGATGTGATGCGACCAGCTGTATCAAGTTCCCGCCTTGTTGTCACTGCTATGATGAACTGTAACCCAGGAACTGTGAGCTAAAACAAATCCTTTCTCCCTTAAGTTGCTTTTGTCAGGGTGTTTAACCACAGCATTGGATGGGAAACTACAGCACTTTCCTGGTCATTTTGCTGTTTGTTTGTTTTTAAATCAATCTTGCATCTCTCGTGATTCTTAGGCTTTTCTTATGCCTCTGGGGTCCAGGCTGAACACAAAGGAGACAGTGAGCTGAGCACCAGCCTCCATCGTCTCTCTCTGCTTCCTGACTGTGGATACAATGTAACAACTGCCTCATGCTCCTCCGCTCTGTATTCTCAAACTGTGACTGTGTTTGCCTACTGATCTCTTCTAGGAATCTAGGCTCAGGGAAGCAGTTAAAATGCTCACACCCTGGCCATGGCTGTAATTTAGTTACTTAGTTACTCTTCTCTAATCTGGGTATCTCCGGTCTTCTAACCGCATCCACTAGAGACTGTGAAGGCTGGATGGTTAACTTGCAAGTGGTGAGACACCTAGAGACATTCTAATTCTTTTAGATTTGTTACTTTAAAAAATATGTGTTCCCAGGTATGCTGTATGTGTATGAGTGCCCTGGAGAGCTGGAGTGACAGTCCTATGTGAGCAGCTTGCTACCAGTGCTGGGAAATCAACTTGGGTCCTCCACAAGAGTAATACAGGCTCTTAACTGCTGAGCCTTCTCTCTGGCTCCCACATCTTAAGTCTTGCAAGTCCTTTATGGGATGCTCCTAAGAAGGCCAGCCAAGTGAAAGAAATGACTTTTACTTCCAAGGGACTCACAGAGTCACGACAGTGCACCAGCCACTAAGATGGTTTGTAGAGCCCCGATCCCACCTCATTCAAACAGAAATAGGGACAAGCTTAGTACACCAACAAACAGATGGACTAGGTCTTGAAGCCAAAAACAGACCTGAAATGTAATGCAAAAAGTTGTCTAGGACCGAGGGTCAGCCGGTTGCAGACACTGAAACAGAAAAAAGAATGCACTGCTCTCCCTCCCGCTAGGGAAAGAGCTGTAAAGTCACCCAGGGTGGGGAGCCTGGGTTTGTGGCTGGAAAACAGGTACCAAGAACAGGGTCCCTATTCAAGAAAATAAGGTCACATCACTTTCTCTCCAGCCCTGGGCTGATCACAGCAAGACAAGGGGAACAAAGAAGTCTTATCTCAGCAGCAATGAGCTACAGCCGGCAATCTGTCTATGACACTGTCAGGGTCACTGACACAGTCAACGGCAACAATCAAGAGTCTGAGGGTCAACCTAATGATGATGTAGAGTAACCCTGGTTCATTTCAAATAGCTAAAGCGCACACACACACACACACACACACACACACACACACACATACACACACATACACACACATACATGTATATACACACATACATGCACATATACACATACACATACATACACATATATACACACATACACACATACACACACATACACACATATACATGCACACACATACACATATACACACATACACATACACACACATACACACACATACACATTTATACACACATACATACACATACACATATACACACACATATATATACATACACATACATACACACATATATATACATACACATATATACACACATACACATACAACATACACAGACACACATACACATACACACAACATACACAGACACACACATACACATACATATATATACACACATATACACACACACACATACACACACACACACACACAGTGGACAGATGCAGTGGTGCTAGGCTTCAAACCTCATGGCCTTGTACCACTTAGCCACATTCCCAGCCCCTCACTTGGGGGTTTTAGGCAGGCATTCTAGTGCCAGCTCCCCAAAATGTGTACTTTAAACATAAGAGTAACCTCTAAAATAAGGGAAACACACATTACAGCTCCCAAACCAACAAAGAGAAACGGTGTGGTGGGCGGAGCATGTATCACATCCATTTCACAGACACACAGTGCAAATCTGTTTGGCCAGCCAAATGCACGAAGTCAGGGTAGTACCAGCCAGGTTTTGTAATACACTGACAACTCCAGCACTAGGGAGACTGAGGTGGGGGACTGCAAGTTCAAGGCCAGCCTGGAATACATAAAGATGTCATGTCTCTAAATAAACAAAGAATAAGGGGAGAAGGAAGAGGAGGAGGAAGAGAAAGGTGGAGAGGAAGGGAGTGGGGAGAATATCACCTAACAGTAAGCAGGATGAGGTGGCCCAGTGGCCGAAGCATGAGGATCCACGTGCCTCTCTCAGATCCCATGGTGGAAGGAGAGGATCAAGTTGTCCTCTGATCTCCACACATGTACTATAGCACTCAAATAACTATGCCTGTACACACACACACACACACACACACACACACATAATAATAACAATAATAATAATAATATAATAATAATAATAATAATTTTAAAAACAAGAAGTAAAAGTGATAAGGCGGTATGAGTCTTTTCTAACAATCTTAGCAGAACTAACCTAGGGGTCACATGAGAACTACCTTAATCCCTTCCAAAGACCTGGAGATCTCCTGCTCCCTCCCAACATCCTCACCGAGCACCAAGATTCCAATATGTGAGTCTTGATTCAATTGTGAATCATAGCCAAGCCATACCCAACGGGGAGACCTCAGGGGACATAGAGAGGGTTAACATGTCCTCATAACCGCCCAGCGTGTGATGTGGCTATGCCAATGTATACTCTGTGGTCTCGTCCGTTGTATTCAGTGCGACCATGCTACCTTCTGCTACTGAGAAAATATGAAAGGCCTCTCTCTCCTGGGGATGTAATGACTTGGCAGCAATCTAGGCAGACTGCAGTTAGAATATTCCACCTTTGCCCAGGAACACTGAGTCACCCAGGGGCGGGAGGACAACAATGAGTCAAAAACAAATCAATAAGAGACAGACACACCAGCAAATTAAAAACTTGGCAGTGACCAAGAACAGACAAAACTCAAGGGGGGGGGGGGGGACAGGACCGTAAGCATGGGAAATGGTTCTCATTCCAATAGGAAAGGCAGAAGAAATTAAAGCAAAACAAACACTAAATACCCCAACACTGTGCCAATTTGGGCAAAGAACAGGTGCCAATGACACAGGTAAATGGGAACACACAAAGCCAAGGAGCTCGTGAGATAGAAAACGAAAAGAGCATTTTCAAAAGTCATTTGGTGCCGGGCAAGGTGGTACACAACTGTGATCCCAGAACTCCGCATACTGAGGCAGCAGGATCACCAAGAGTTCAAAGTCAGCCTTGGTCATGGAGGAAGAGGATGGCTAGGAGAGGAAGGAGACACATGAAGACAGGAAGGACGGAGGAAGCGGGGAGGGGAGGGAGGGAGGGAAAGAGGGACAGAGAGAGACAGAGAGAAAAGAGAAAAAAGGAAACCATTAGGCAATTCTTTGTGCTTGCCTTTGATTTTGCTCTTTGAAACATTGTTTCATGCCTGGCTTGAACCTTGTTGCTCCTGCCTCCACGCCCTCAGCACTGGGATTACTGGCTCACATCGCCGCACTCAGTTCTCCGTGGTACCATGGATGGTGCAGAGGACTTCTGTGCATGCTAGGCAAGCACTCTGCCCACTGAGCTTCAGCCCCAGCTCTGAATCATCAGTTCTTAACGGAAGGGAACATGTCCATGGCCCATAATGTAATAATTCCACTACCAAGGCATGCGTGCATGAACACATGAAACGATTTTAACCAAAGTACTATCTGTAATAGTAAACACTTGAGGACAATACCTAGTGATTGGTTGCTCAAGACTGACTCGGGCACTCACTCAAGTGCATAGGTGAACACTCTCTCACGTGTGCATATGTGCACAAAAAGACGCTCACTGAGAGAATTGAAATGTTTTAAGATACAAATTTTCAATCTTTATTACGTCTACTAGACAGCAAGACAAAAAGGCTCAGGTCTGTGAGCCTTTTAATTTACTTTTATCAATGTGTTCATGTGTCTACCCATGTGAGTATATGCCAGATGTGCATAGATGTGCTTGGGGGCCAGAAGAGGGTGCGGGATTCCCTAAAGCTGAGAACTGAACTCAGGTCCTCTGCCACAGGGTCAAGCACTCCTATATGCTGAGCCATCTCTGTAGCCCCAATATGCCGGTGTCTTTCATCCAGGACAGAGTGGCTTAATCTTGACAGGACATGCTTTTCAGGGTAACAGGAGGACAGGGATAAAGCTGGGCCTTTATGACATCATAAATTGCACTTGGCTCGACATCTTTTTCACATAAGAGATTACTGGTGGGGTTACATAAGCTCTACAGGACATCGTGAGGCCAAGGAGAGATTGGGGCAGTTGGCTGTAGGGGGGATATAATCAGGAGAAGGGGAGAGACGCGGGGAAGACAGGAAGGTCTGAAAAGATGAGATGGAGTGGTAACTTGTGTTGAAGCTTGTGGGGTCATCTTCTTAGAGTATTGTCGGGGCCACTACACTCAAGACAGATCATAAAAGGGTTTTGCAATCTGTACTCTGTCCAGAGGGAGATGTGGAGTCTTTGCAAGACTTCTAAGCAGACAGTGACCTTGAAGGAGCCTCTCGTTCCATTTCTTGCCTTGGGGCAGATAAATGTCTAAATCTTCCTGAATGTCGGCTTGTCTGTTTTTTTTTCTATGTCTCCAAGGACAGAGAGTCTGTGGTCCCCATCCTTCATCTTTTACAAGGTTGGACAGGCGTACTAGGGTATGAGAAGGTGACCATGAGGGCATGACAGATGGGGAAGGGAGCAGGTGTCACTCCTGGGATCTAGTTGGCACAGGGGGCAGAGTGCACGGGAGTGGGAGGGGAGCGGGCAGAGTCAGGATCCGTGATGGGTGGAGGGCTGGGGCAGGTAAGCAGAACCCAGGGTGACCTGCTGAGATGACAGATGACAGCATAAGCTCTCCAGCAGGAGGGTTCACAGCACTGACGCCGACAGTGATGACAACAGCTCCTTCAGTCCCCATGGCCATTCTGGTTGCTACTGCACTGGACACTGAGAATCAGGAAATACTCTAAGGTCTATGCACAATCCCAGTGATCCCAAAGGGGGGCATTTCATGATCTGCATTTTATCATCATCATCATCATCATCATCATCATCATCATTATTATGGGTGTGTGTGTGTGTGTGAGAGAGAGAGAGAGAGAGAGAGAGAGAGAGAGAGAGAGAGGGAGAGAGAGAGAGACAGAGACAGAGACAGACAGACAGAGAGACACAGAAACAGAGAGGGACAGAAAGAGAGAGAGAGACAGAGACAGAGACAGACAGACAGAGAGAGACACAGAAACAGAGAGGGACAGAAAGAGAGAGAGAGACAGAGACAGAGACAGACAGACAGAGAGAGACACAGAAACAGAGAGGGACAGAAAGAGAGAGAGAGACAGAGACAGAGACAGACAGACAGAGAGAGACACAGAAACAGAGAGGGACAGAAAGAGAGAGAGAGAGACCGAGACAGAGAGAGAGACAGAGAGAGAGACACAGAGAGAGACACAGAGAGAGACACAGAAATAGAGAGGGACAGAGAGAGAGACAGACAGACAGACAGACAGACAGACATCAAGACATCAACCTCGGGCTTCATTCCTCACACATTGTTCACTTTCTTTTTCTGAGGTAATGTCTCTGAACTGGCCTGGTGTTCTCCAAGTGGTCTAGGCTGGCTTCCTAGTGGTCCCAGAGAAGCTCCCGTCCCTACCTCCCAGCACTGGAAATACAAGTGTAACGTCATACACAGCTCTTACTCTTGCTCTCACCTCTCTCTCTCTCTCTCTCTCTCTCTCTCTCTCTCTCTCTCTCTCTCTCCCTCCCTCCCTCTCTCTCTCTCTCTCTCTCTCTCTCTCTCCCTTCTTCCCTCCCCTTTTCTCCCCCTCCCTTGTCCTCTCCCTCCCCTTCTTCTTCTCCCTCCCGCTCTCCCTCCCCCATTCCCCTCTCCCTCCCCTCTTTCTCTGTGTGTTGCTCATGTATATAGGAATACTTATACATGCCTGTGTGTGGAACCCAGAAGTCTGTGTCCAGTGGTGTCTACCTCATTCATTCTACCTTATTCTTTGGGTAGGATCTTTCACTAGAACTGGATCCCTGAATGGATACACTGATTAACGGGTGAGCCCTAAAGAACCTCTCATCTTTGTTTCTTCTGCTTGTACTGGGATTATAGGTGTTTGTAGTGACACCCTGCTTCTTGTCAGGATACTGGGGATTGAACTCAGGACCTCATGCTGGCACAGCGAGCTCTTTAGCAGCAAAGCCGTATCTGCAGCCCCAATGTCCAATTTTTTTTATATTGGTTCTGGGAATTGAACTCAAGTCTTTAAGGACTTTACTGACTAAGCTGTCTCCCTGGACCAATGACCCACACTTTAATGATGGAAAAACTAAGAAGATAGCATCTGAATATGGATGCAAAGCTTGGGAGAGATCTGAGATACAGAAGCAGCCACTGGCTCCCAAGTATGATTCTAGCCACAAGACCGTCAGTCAATAAGGAGTGTCAATATGCCAGAGCTGGCAGTAAATCCCTGTGCTCCCAGCACTCAGGAGGTGGAAACAGGAGGATGGTGAGTTCCGGCCAAGCTTGGGCTCCATAGTGAGTTCAAGGCCATCCTGGGCCACATGGTGATTTCAAGGCAAAGTAACATAAGAAGAAAACCCTAAGTCTACAGTGGGTAGGTCCCACCAGGAGAACAAACGTGTCAAAGGAACCTTAGAGAAGACAGTTGGAGAATCCAAAGACCACGATCAAGGTAGAACGCAAGTCCTAATAGGAAGCAAAGCCCTTGTTCTGAGAACAGAACTCACATGGAGGTCTCTGGTTTAGACCATCCTGGCTAACTGACCAGAAGTTCAGGTTCTTCACCGTTTCTCCAGAGCACATCAGAAACTAGAGCGAGAGGTGTGGTACAGCATGGCTGTACACATTGGTTGCACCATTCCGCCCTCTCAACAGCATTTTCTCACAGCGATTCCCATCATAGCAGAGTAATCCAAAGCTCAGATGGGCACAGCAGTGGAGCCAGCTCCTTCAAGCTCCCGAGACCTCAATCTTCCCACTGTGAACTGTTAACTGAAATAGGTCCTTTTTCTGTTAACTTACTTTGTTAGGGTGTTCTCCCAGAGCGATGGGAAAATAAACCAACATAACTAGTAAAGTGCTTTCCTTATAAACAAGGGGGCCTTTGTTCAACCCCCAGGCGGATGTGGAAAAAGCTGGATGTGGTGGCATATGCTCGTAATCTGAGTGCTGGGGAGGGAGAGGAAGGAAGTTGCTTGGGACTCGGGGGGGTGGCTAGCCCATCCTACATGATAAGCTCCAAGGCAGAGAGAGGCAAGGTCTTGTAAGACAAGGTGAAAGGTGTCTGAAGAACGTGGATGGTTGTCTTTTAACCTCCATGGGTACAGGATGCATGCATCTCTCTCTCTCTCTCTCTCTCTCTCTCTCTCTCTCTCTCTCTCTCTCTCCATCACACACACACACACACACACACACACACACACACACACACACACACGAGGCACAGCCGTGCACATCACCATTTATTTTAAAAGTCCAATACTTTTTATTTATTTCTATTATTTTACACAGACTCACACTGGGAAATTTCCAAATAGCCACCAACTTAAATACGAGCATTGGCTTGGACTCAAGCTAGACATCTGTGCTAATTTCCCAGAAGAATACCCACAGAAATATAGATCCACGAATGCCAACAGTAAACCAAAGATAAGAGAGACCACGGGTCAAACTGTTGGGAAGAGTTTCTGCTAGCGGTCACATTCCTGGGAAGGATCTAGAAAGAAATCAAGCACACACTCTAAACCACAAGAGGAAAACAGCCCCGGAGAAATTGAGAATTCATACCAAACAGCCAGTCTGTGGACTTTGATATAAATCCCAGGGTGGAAGAACAACATGGATTAGGAAAATAAAATAAAATTAAAACAAAACAAAACGAGCACTGAAATTTTGAAATAAACATGGCTGCTGTTGGGAAGTAAACATTACCCTGAGCAGAGAAGAAAAAAAGCTTTGATAGTCACCGCCTGCAAACCACATGGAAACCATCATTGAAACATTGAAACATCTTTCTACCGGGAAGCAGCTACTGTGAATGGTGTCGTGATAGCATGGGTAGCTTTGGTTTGTTGACTTTGTTTCCTTAGGACGTGTGTCTAAAGACCGGGATGGCTGGATTGTTTGGAGGAGCCAACATTTTCATAGCAGAAATGATTCATTCTAATTCACCTCTTGAGAGTCATCATGAGTGTTAGCTTAATCGAAGCCTTCCGCTGGGACCCTGTATAATGGTGTTTAGTTGGACTGTTTCTCAGATGATGAAGTGAACAAAGGTAGTGACATTCCTTCCTTGTGCTTTTCCTGCTAATACAATGATCCCTCTGTGCCTATGTGTTCTTGTTCGAGTCTTGTTTTTATTACTTTGACAAACGCCCTGAAAAAAAGCAATCTAGAGGAAGAGAGGGTTTATTTTGTTTACAGTTCCAGGTTACAGTCCATCGGTTCAGGAGCTTAAGCAGCTGGTCATGTGACAGCCACAGCCAAGAGCAAAGACAGAAAGTCACAAAACTGTCTTTCTTCACTCTTATGCAACCCAAGTTCCCTTGCTTAGGGAATGGTGCCGCCTGTAGTGGGCTTGGTTTTCCCACACAAACTAACAATCAAGACAGTTCCCCACAGACATGCCCAAGGGCCGGTCTGATCTAGCCAGTTCCCCACTAAGACACATTTCCCATGTAATTGTAGGTTGTATCGTGTTGACAGAACTAACCAGAACAGTTCTAAATCTGTGATTTCAAGCAACAGCGGATCATAAGTAATTTTAAAACTCCATCTGTAGTGAATATGTATGGACTCCTGTCATCATTTCATAAACAATTCAATGGCTATTTATATAGCATTTTTATTCTATTGGGAATTATATACTGTGTGCAGATTTTCTTTGAGATAAGGACTCATGATATACAGATCAAAGCATAGATAGCCAGCAGGACCCCACTGACACATATGGAAGGAATACCCACTCAACAGCATATAATTTTGTAAAGTGTCACAGAATGGGCCGAGAGCACCATCCAACGTTAGAGGACCTAGCATGTGTATGTATTGTACAAATATATGTATATGTATTATGAATGTATATGCATTATGCATATGTATGTATAAAGCAGTCAGGATATTGCTCAATGGTAGAATGCTTACCTAACATGTATGCACCGGGGTTTAATCCACAATATCAGAAAGGAAAAGTAATGTCATCCTTAACATTCACCAAAATTGATCATATATGAGGGCATGAAATAAACTACAGTATAACAACTAAAGCCACAGGTCTCTGGTCAGAATAAATCAAATTCAAAACAAGCAACCAAAAAACACTAGCGCTTCAGTAGTTCCAGGAGCTCTGACAATCTCAAATTTAAAACAAGCCTGTACTATAGAGTTCATGACCACACTGAGAAACTTAGTGAGATCCTTAGCAAGACACATGTGTGTATGCGTGTATATATTGTGCATGCATGTATATATGTATGTGTTTATGCATACATGTATGTACATATACATGTGTGTATTATTCATTTGTGTATGTGTGTATGTATGCATGTGTATGTATGTATACATGTATGTGTATGTGTATGTATGCATGTGTGTATGTATGTGTGTATGTATGCATGCATGTATGCATGTATAAAGCAGCCTGGGGCTATCACTCACTGGAAGTATGCTTACCTAGCATGTATGAGCCCTGGGTTTAACCTCTAGCACTGTGGAGAAAAAAGGAAGGGAGAGAGGAAGGAGAGATGGAGAGAGGGAACAGGGAAGGAGGGAGGAAAAGAGGGAAGAAACAAACAAGAGTTCTCCAGACATTTGAATTTTTCAGATTCCAATAATAGTTCTAAATGCATGGTCCAAAGGAAACATCTGAATGTAGATAAACACAGAGAGAGTTGGATGACAGCGAACACACTGCGTTGGTTCAAACTCTTAAAGTTTCTGCCTAAGAAACTGGGAAAAGAGAAGAATGAAGCTTGGGAGAAAAAGGAACAGCAAAGAAGTCCATAATGAGCGGAAAAGGCAAAACGCACTGAGAAAAAGAGAATGTCTTTGAAAGACATGAATAAAATCGGCAAACCATAAGCAAATGCAAAGAGACAAGCACACCAATCACCAATACCAACAATGACATGAATGGGTTTTTTTTTTTTTTTTTTTTTGGTTCTTTTTTTCGGAGCTGGGGACCGAACCCAGGGCCTTGCGCTTCCTAGGTAAGCGCTCTACCACTGAGCTAAATCCCCAGCCCTGAATGGGTTTTTTATATTAATCTTTTGTTAGCATCCAAAATAATCGGTCTGGTCTTGGGAAGCCACTGTCACAGGTGCATTACTGCACCTCGCTCATTGACTGGGGACACCGCAGTCAACCCCGCAGCCATTAAAGTTAGTAAGGGAATTCTGTGGACCAATTTACACCCAGAAATTTTACAACTTAGCAGAATTGGCTGACTCCTACAGGGGAGCCGACTAAAACTCAGACAGATGAAATAACATAATCTGAGGAGTGCCATGATCATCAAAGAAATTGAGTTTGTGGTTGAAAGGCTTCCAAAAAAGAACCAGGAGAATCATCCAAGCCCAGCTGCTCTCCATGAGGAAACCGTCCATTCAAATACAAACTAACGCCAATATACCGTAATTTCCAGCATAAACAGTCTTCTATGATCTCATCGGATACTTCCCAGCTTATTTTATGAGTCCTGATTTAAAAAGGAAGAAGGAAAGAAAGGAAAGAGGAAAGGAAGGAAGGAAGAAGAAAGGAAGGAAGGAAAGAAGGAAGGAAGGAAGGAAGGAAGGAAGGAAAGAAAGAAAGAAAGAAAGAAAGAAAGAAAGAAAGAAAGAAAGAGCGAGCAGGCAGGCAAACAGTGTTACAGAAAAGAAAGGGAATGGAAGGGAAAGAGAGAGAAGGGGAGGGAAAGGAAAGGAGGGGAAGGGGAGGGGGAAGAAAGGAACAGAAAGGGAGAAGAGGGAAGGGGAGAAAATGGGAGCGGAGGGAAGGGAAAAGGAGGGAAGGGAAGGAGAGAGAAGAGGAGGGAAGGTAAAAAGAAGCAAATGAAACAGGAAAAGCAAAGAGGGAGGGAAGAAAGAAGGGAAGGGAAGAGGAAGGGAGAGGGAAGGAAAGGAGAGGAGAAGGAAGGGAAGGAGAAAGCAGGAAACTAAAGGAGTGAAAGGGACAGGGAAGAAATCAGATGTGATTGTTAAGCCAGCAGTTTGAGCACTCAAAAAGCTGGCTCAGGAGGCTCACTGCAAATTCAAGGCCAGCCAAGGTTACAAATCGAGGTCCAGGTTCTCCTGAACTTACAAGTGAGGCTGTGTCTCAACCAAAGAGGAAGAATGACAGACAAGCTGTAGGTTATATCTCCTGTGAGCTTTGATGTCAGAATCCCAGCATTTATGCTAGCACACTCAACCCAAGACTGTAAAACGAATTCTGCATCAGGATCATCAAAGGGAGCTTGGTATAGGTTCAAACCTCAACCAGTGTGGGCGGAGGTGTAGTCTGCAGGAGAGTGCTTGTCTAACGTATACAGGGCCCTTGTTTCTATTTCCAGCTAATGCACCCCCCATCAATGAAAGCTCATTGTGATATCAACAAATAAAAGGAGAGAATCTTCATCATTTGACAATAATCCAACCACCATTAGGATAAAAATAAAAACAGCTTCACCATGCTATATCTTCCAGAAGCTTCATCTATTGGTGGTGACTTGAGACATGGACCAGACCTGAATTATTGCATTATTGCAGCTCATGGATTTCTTTTGTGCACTGGATGGTGTTCAACACAGATAATCTCAACTGGTCGAAATGCAGAGAGTAAGTAACTGTGGGAGTGCTTAATCCTAAATGGGAAGTCGATTTCATACCCCTTCCCCAAGGTTCAGGGGCCATGATGGAAGGGGAAAGGGCAGGAGGAGGATGAGGGCCAGAGGTCAGGGAGGACCAGAGGAAAACAGTGTGGACACAACAGGACTACTTCATTCATAAACTCACAGCATCTGTGGTGGCCTGCACCAGATACTAACAAGATGAAGCCAATTAATAGTGAGGCATCATGGACTGTAAGTGGTTCATGAGCCTCCATCCATAAGGGTGTGCATCCTGGGTCAACCATGCTCCAGAGGATGACCCTGCACCCACAAGCATAGGAACCAGACAAATTGAAGTCGGTGAGCTAATGAATGAGAAATAATAAGACACACAGAAGGGGCAGTTTCAGGAGGAATGCGGGGTGAATATGATCAACATACACTATGTGGAATTAAAGTAGTTAAAATATCCATAGATAAATAAAAATAAATAATACAATAATAAATAAATCTATAAAAAAATAAAACTCCAATAAGTGAGTGGGCTCAGCCTGAATGTGGAATACTATTCAGCCCTGAAAAGGAAATCAAGCAAGATATGGCGGCCCAGTACAATCCCAGTTTTTGAGAAGGAGAGGCAAGAGGATTGCAGGCTTTAGGCTAGGGTGGGATACATAGTAAAGATATAAATTTGAGAAGAGGGCCAAAGAGATGGTTCAGGAATTAAGAGCATTTCCTCCTTTGGTAGAGGAACTGAGTTTGGTTTCCAGCATCTACACTGGGCAGCTTGGAGTTTCCTGTAACTGCATCTCCAAGGGACCTAATACTTTCTTCTGGTCTCCAATAATACTGTACGGACACACTCGAATGTATATACACAGAGAGAGAGACATATACACAAACGTACACACACATTTAAAATTAATCTCTAAAAAAATTATTGGGGCTGGGAAGATGGCTCGGTGGTTAAAACTCTTGCCACACAAGCATGAGAAGTAGAGCTCAGATCCCCAGAGTTCACACAAATGCCAGATTGTCATGGTGGGCCGACTTCTAAATTCAGCCCCAGTAAGTGGAGAAGGGGGAAACCCAGAGCAGGCTAACTAGTGAGCCAAATCAGTGAGCTCTGAGTTTGATTGAGAGACCCTGTCTCAAAGAATAAGGTGGGAAAGTGATGGAGGATGATTCCTGGCATCAACCTTGGGACTCTACATGTATATGCTCACACACACACACACACACACACACACACACACACACGTGCATGTGAATGTAGCTCACAAACATGCATACACACTAGAAAAATGGAAGAAAAAAGGCTTATTGTCCATGGTGACCATAATTTGATGACCATAATTAGTAATGATGTGTTTATATGTTTAAATTGCTAAGACAGCAGATTTTAAGTAATTTAATCATTGAAAGATATTAAATAGGTAAGATTAAGGATAAGCCATAGTTCTCTAGAATGAGAGAAATTGCACAGTTGGTAAAGTCCTAGGCTTGCAAATTCAAGGACCTGAGCTTGATCTGTAGAACCCATATTTCAAACAAGCAAGCAAACAATAACAACAAAAACCCTAGGCATAGTAGTGAGCATTTATAATCCCAGTGCTGTAGAGGTTCCCTGGGCTAGCAGTCCAGACACCCTAGCTTCCTTGGCAAGGCCCAGGCCAAGGAGAAAACCTGTCTGAGAAAAACAAGGTATGTGGCATCTGATGAACAATTTTTGAGGTTGTCTTCTGGTCTCCATACACCTACACACATACACACACACACACACACCTACCCACACAGCACTCACCTTCACACACACCTACACACACACACACCTACACACACACACCTACACACACACACCTACACACACACCTACACATATGCACACCTACACATACAGATACACACACCTTCACACACACCTACACACACATACCTACACACACAGATACACACCTTCACACACACCTACACACACACACACACCTATACACACACCTACACACACACACATACCTACATACATATATACCTACACACACACACCTACACACACAGATACACACCTTCACACACACCTACACACACACACACACCTATACACACACACCTCTACACACATACATCTACACACACACCTACAATATGCACACCTACACACACATACCTACATACATATATACCTACACACACACACCCCTACACACACAGATACACACCTTCACACACACCTACATACACACACACCTATACACACACACCTCTACAGACATACATCTACACACACACCTACACATATGCACACCTACACACACACACACACATACGCACACACACACACTAAACAAAGAAATAAATAAAAATACTTTTAAAAGAAATCCTGAACACAGGCCTGGGCATATAGCTCTGCTATACACAGCCCTTGCTGCAAATGAAACCATGAAGCCCGTCAAACCCTTGGTACTTAGCAACAATCAGGCAAATTGGATCAACACAAAAACCAAATGCATTTCTTTTTTTTTTTTTTTTTTTTTGGTTCTTTTTTTTTTCCGGAGCTGGGGACCGAACCCAGGGCCTTGCGCTTCCTAGGCAAGCGCTCTGCCACTGAGCCAAATCCCCAACCCCCCAAATGCATTTCTATTAACAAACGATGACCATAGTACGATTCACTACAAGGAAGACTAAATACTTAGACATAAATTTATCAATGCCCCAACAGGATCAATGTACTCCAAAAAAAAAAATCATACGATCTGGATAAAAGATACCAGGGATCTAAATAAATGGAGCGATCATTATGCTCATAGACTGAAAGACATTAAGCAAGTGAGTTTCCCCAACTTTATCTACGGGGTGCAAAGATTGTGTGGACAAAGTTTAAAGAGACACAGAGTGGGCAAGCTCACCCTAGACTTCACATAGAAAGACAGAGACCTTGAAATAGCTAAAACAATCATGATCAAAAGAGCGGGGTGGGCGGAACCAATTAGCCGATATGAAGGCTTGACATATAGCTACAGTAACTTAACCTGCACGGTATTGGCAGAGAGGTGCAAGAATCAATAGAGCAGAATTGGAGGTCCAAAAATAGACCCACATACATATACTCTATTGATTTTTTTTTTTTTTTTGCAAGACTGTCAAAGAAACTCGATGGAGAAGTGACAGGCTTTTAAAAAAAAAAAAATCATGTTGAGAAAGTAGGGATCTGTAGATGCTCTCCCAAAGAGCCTTGGCTTAATCACACCGTATACAAAAATTAACTAATGGAACAATGTCTGGGGTTGGAGAGACAGCTCATCCCTTTACAGCATATGCCACTCCTGCAAGGACTGAAGTTTGATTCCTGGTACCCAGTTGATGGTTCACAACCACCTATAACTCCAGCTCCAGGAAAGTTAATGCCCTCTCCTGACCTCCACGGGCAGATGTGCTCATGTGCAAATTCCCACACACAAACATACATGCATTAAATTATGCATACACATAATTAATGTCTGGGGGACAGGGAGGGAGGCCCAGAGAGATGGCTCAGTGATTAAGAACATTTTTTGAACTGCCACAAGACCCAGCATCCATGTTAAGTGACTCACAGCTGTCTGTGATACCAGTCCCTGGGAACTGGATGTTTCCGGTCTCCTCAGCGCCCCTGACCTCACATGCACATGCTTACATGCAGACATACACATCTAGCTCCCTCTCTTTTTTTTTTTCTTTTTTTCAGAGCTGGGGACCGAACCCAGGGCCTTGCGCTTCCTAGGCAAGCGCTCTACCACTGAGCTAAATCCCCAACCCAGACATACACATCTATAGATAGTTAAAAACATTAAAAGTTTTTCTTTTAATGCCTAGGATGTGAGTGAGACACATCTCTGGGCATTCCTGTAAGAACACTTCCAGAGAGGATTATCTGAGGAGGGCAAACCCAGTGTGGATGTAGGAGGCACTGTTACACGTTCTGAGGACATGGAATGGGACAAAAAGCAGATGGGTCCCAGAACCGCCCCACCCCCACTCTCTGCATCCTGGTCCATCTAGATGTGAGTAAGCAGCCCCACACTTCCACTGCCACAGCCAAGAGCCGCTCTCCCTGAGACAATTCCCAGATCATGTTGACGGTACCCAGGTCTGCGGGTGGGATTACCTTGACTGTTAATGCCCACTGTGGGTGGCACCAGTCCCTAGGAAGGCAGTAGTGGGATCTCTAAGAAAGATAGCTGAGTTTGAGTGTGGGGGTTGGGCAATAAGCAATGTTCCTCCATGGTTTCTGCTTCAAGTTCCTGCTTGAGTCCCTGTCCTGACTTCCTTCAGTGACAGACAGTGATGAAAATATAAGCCAAAAATATCCTTTCATCTGCTAGCATGCAAATGTTTGGTCAGGGTGCTTTAATACAGCAGCAGAAAGGAAACTAAAATTCTCAGCAAGCAAGAGAGCGTGGTTGCTGGTTCTCTTCTGGCTTTCCTGGTTTTTCTTTTTCTTTTCTCTTTGTAGTCAATCAGGGACCGAAGGTCGTGGGATAGTGCCACCCACATTCGTTACAGAGTTCTTCTCCCTTAGTCAGTCCCCTCCAGAAACACCTTCAGATACGTCCACCAGTGTGCCTCACTAACACTGCAGGCATTTCTTAATCTGATCGAGCTGTTCAAATTAACCATCGCAATAGCAAGAGATATCAATAGAGTAGTCCAGGGAAGAGATATTCTGGCAGCTAACAAGCTCTAGAAGAGACTACCTAGGAGAGAAATAGAAATTAAAATCCTATGGAAATATAACTTCACAACTATCAGAATGATAAACAGAGAATAAATAAGGAACAACAATACCAAAACTAGAAAAGATAGGGAAGGGGCTCCATGGTTAAAAGTGTAATTCTGCTCTTACAAGGACCCAAGCTCAGATCCCAGCACCTACGTTGGGCATCTCATAATTGCCTGTAACTCTAGGTTCAGGGAATCCAACACAGCCTGCTGGCTTCTCAGGGTAACTATACCCATGTGTGTACATACATACATACATACACACACACACACACACACACACACACACACACAGAGAGAGAGAGAGAGAGAGAGAGAGAGAGAGAGAGAGAGAGAGACTCATGCATTGCTTTATAAAAATATAAAATGTTGCCAGCACACCAGAGGAGACTTGGTATTTTTCTCACAAAAATTAAACATGGAATCACCATAGACCCCTTCAATTGCACTCAAAGTCATTTACCCCAAAGAATTAAAACGACAAACAAATGAGCAAACAAACAACGAATATACTCCTAGAAACCTGCTTATAAATATTGGCAGGGGCTTCATTCATCACAGCTAGAAATGGGAACGGCTCAGCCGTATATCACCAGTGAGTGGTTAAATAAGCCACGATGCATATTCATCACAGCATACACCAATCAAAGGTAACTTTAGTAAGTCTACCCCCCCACTATCCTTCCCCTCCCTCTCCCCCTCTCTCTCAGTGTGTGTATGTATAAATAAATTTCCAGTTATGCGTATACAAAAGTTATGAAGTTTACGTGGGCCAGGGGGATGGCTCAGCCACATCAGGAAAGCGCTTGTCACTTAGCCATGAGGGCCTGAACTCAGACCTCCAACTCCTACATACGTAGTCCAGTGATGCGTTACATTGTGGAAGCAGAGACAAGAGGATCACTGGCTGGCTATCCTTGCCTAATCTGTGAGCTCTGGGTTCAGTGAGAGTCTGTCTCAAAGAAGAAAAAAACAGAAAAAGAAAAAGCAGCGAGACAAAGAAGACACCACACTCAAGACACCGATTCACTTCATCACCATGAGCACAAGCGTTCCTTCCATATGTCAACCTTGTATAAACAATCCATGCCATGCTAGACTCTGTCCGCCAAATTCTTTTTTTAAAACAAAAATCTTGGATGTATGCCTGTGAAGAGGCCAGAAGTCAATGCCAGCTGTCTTCCTCTTGTCCCTCGCTGTGACTATACCACTATTGCTACAACTCTCCCTGGTATCCTCCTCACCCTTCTCCTTCCCGGCTTCATGTCTTCTCTATTTGTCTTACTAAAAACCCCAAGTCTATTCAGTGCTTCCCACATACAAGTATGTGGTGCTCATCCCCAGGACATGAGCAACCTTCCAGTGGCCTTCTTCCCAAAGGATATCATTTTCCCTTCTCTGACTGTAGCCATCAGCCTCTCTTCTTCTTCTTCTTCTTCTTCTTCTTCTTCTTCTTCTTCTTCTTCTTCTTCTTCTTCTTCTTCTTCTTCTTCTTCTTCTTCTCCTTCTCCTTCTCCTTCTCCTTCTCCTTCTCCTTCTCCTTCTCCTTCTCCTTCTCCTTCTCCTTCTCCTTCTCCTTCTCCTTCTTCTTCTTCTTCTTCTTCTTCTTCTTTTTTCTTTTCTTTATTTCGGAGCTGGGGACTGAAACCCAGGGCCTTGTGCTTGCTAGGCAAGCGCTCTACCACTGAGCTAAATCCCCAACCCCTTCTCTGCTTCTTGATACAATGTAACCGACTGCCTTACTGCTGGCTGCCATGTTGCCGCCATCCCTGATGGACAGAGCTCCCTTGAACAGAGCCAAAGTCAAGCCTTTCTCCTTCAAGTCACTTTCATCGGAGTGTTTTTATCAGCAGCAGAAAGAGAAACAAACACAGATAGCCTTAAAGGAGACCGGGCATAGTAGACGAGACTCCTTCATCATTCTGTCTTGCAAGTGCAGACGAATCTACAGTATTTCAGTTTAAAAAAAAAAAAACAGAACGTGAGATTCCAACAGAGAAACTGAACTTAAGCCAGATTCCTTTCAGGGAGTTGAAAGCTATGTTTCTTCTTCTTTTTATTTTATTTTTCCTTCCTTAGACTATTAAGAAGAATGTCATTTTAGACTCATATTTCACAAAGGTAAAACCATGCAGCTGTAAAGGGATTATAGTGATAAGGGTTACCATTCTAATTAAGTTAGAGGATCAAATATATATATATATATAAAAAAGTCGATAAAGCCAAAGACAGAAAATAAAGAGACCACCCTAAAAATAAAGGCCATGGGATGTTGAACCTTAAATAAGCTGAAGATATGAGAGAACTAGCAAGGGATGGCCCCTCAGTAGGACAGGACAGATTGTTCAATACTGGCTTGTAAAAATGGATCCCACACCATGATTCTTACAAAGAGGAGTGAGACGAAAAAAACACACATGTATTAAAGGGAGTGGATGGATAAGAGAATATCTACCCCAAAACAACTAAAAATAAAGATGAGATTTAGGTAGGAATGCTATCAAAAATAAAATGTTCATCGGAAAAGGATGCTGAACAAAAAGTTCACTTCTGGGTTTGATAATAATAGATATATAATTAAAATGCTTATATATTTTATTTTATACACTTTCATAGTTTATTTCATCACTCCCTCTCGATCCTGAATATAGTCTGAGTTTTTCCTCTTTACTCCATGGCTGTTCCTGTCCCAAGGGAGCCAGCAGGATTTCTCCCAAGCTTCTCTCTCTCTCTCACATACACACCCAAAAGTCCTATCTAAGTCTTTAGATGATAAAAATTAAATAACCATTTAATTAGAATCTTAGAAAAAAAGTCACAAGAAAAAGGAATGAAGACAGTAAATGAAGATGAATGTTAAAAATACCAGAATAGAAAACAAAAAGGAAAAATTATTATTCATTAAATAGAAAAGTGTACTTCTCAAAAAATAATAGTAGAGTTGACAATTATCCGGAATACCAGACCAAAAAATATCATAAATATCATAAAAACAAAAATGCGTGCTGTGCTAAATACTAAGTAATTCTGAGAAACAGACTGAAAAACAACTCTAAATGCTTATTGGAAGGCTGGGCGAGCATAGTGGCACATGCCTTCAATCCCAGTACTTGGGAGGCAGAGGTTGAATTCCAGGATAGCCTGAGCTACATAGTGAGGCTTACTGTTACTTACTAATTGTTTCAAGCAGAGCATGACAGCTCACACCTATTTAGGAGGTTGAGGCAGGAAGTATGCTGAACTGTTCAAGGTCAGCTGAGCTACAGGGTAAGCTCCAGGTCAGCCTAGCTAGAGAGTGAGGTACTGATTCGGAAAAAGAAAAAGAAGTACACAAGTTCAAGGTTAACCTGGGCTGCATATGGAGACCTTGTCTACAAACAAATAAAAACAAATTAAACAAAAATTACAACAGAACGCTGTTTACAGTCGAATGAGGCTCTATGTGAACCAGCTGTTCAAATTCAAGTTTATAAAGTCCTTAGTATATGGAAATTACTATAGATTACAAAAATAACTTTAAAAAGTAATCAAATTAATGTTATCATCCTAGGATAGCTGTGGCTCAAGACTGAACGATGACACATTAATTATGAATATGGATGAAGGAAAGAATCAAAATCAATGGTAAGTCAAAGTTTTAAATTACATTATAAATTCAACGTTAAGAAAGGACCCGGTGTGATGAGTCTTCCCAATCCTAGCAATGTTGGATTTATTTAATATTAGGAAATTAGTTGACTACAGGGTCATGTCAATTATTTGAAGCAGGAATAAACACCGCTCCTGCTGTCACAGACTCAAAGGACATGTGATGGGAGCTATCACATACTCGTGCTTACAAAATCTACTGGGGACAGCATTCGAGGTGAGGGCGGGGCTCATCGTTTAACAGAGAAGCTTCTGTCTACAGCAGCAGGTAATGAGTGCTCAGAAAACCGTAACTGACCAAAAGCCCTGAGGAGAAATAAGAGTACAGCTTCAGTTCTAAAGGAAGCCGCTCTATCATCCTCTCCAGGCTCAGGGAAGGTCATAGAAGGCAGAAAAGAGAGAGTGTAAATGCCAGAGGAGGGAACGATGTGAGGGAAAAAAATGCTTTCTGGACATGGCACAACCACTGTACCCACGAGCTCGCTGCCACAATCTTCTCTCTGCGCTATGCTTGCCTGCAACAGTTCATCACAGATGGAGGGAGGGGCCGCAAGGCTCCACCCCTCCCCAGGGGACTATTGATAGTTAATGGCTGTGGGAGGAGGGGTGTCAATTCCTCAGGAGTAGCGCCACAGATGAGCTGCGCTTGCTTTAGTAAGCAAGTCCCTACCAACTCCCAGCAAGAAACTCTTAACAGTGTGTCACACAGAAAAGACAAAAGTAGGGGTGCGCTGCAGGAGGCGGGGGTTGGGGTGGGGTGGGGGAGGGGAGTGTGCTGTGTAGAAAAATGGCTCCTGGGGAGGGAGGAGGGATGAGAGAGGGGAATGGGGGAGGGGAATGGAAGTGATGAAAGCTCATTATGTACACGAATAAAACTGTCATATAAAAAAAAAACATAGGTTAGAAGTTATTTTACTAAAATCAAATACCCCGTTATATTTTTTAGTAATGAGCAGGTTTTGATCAATACAAATGGAACTGAGGAATGCATTGCCACCAAGACACAAAGCACTATCATTTAGAGAAACAGTTACAGCAGACACAGAGACCCTAATAAACTAGAAAACCCCAAGCACAGGGCATATTCTAAATGCATACATCCAAAGGCTACCCACCCTGGTGCTTATTCTGGGATGCCAGCTACTGGGATGTCCTCAGGTCATGAGGGTAGGGTCCTCACAAAGGATATCCAATATATAAAACGGACTCCATGGGGCTGGAGAGATAGTTCAGCTCAACAGTGGTCGCCTTGCATGCATGGGGGCTTAAGTTTGAACTTCAGAATCAACGTTAAAAGCTTAGTGTGGTGGCCCATGTCTTCAACCCCAGAGTTGGGGAAGCAAGACAGGAGGATCCCTGGGGCTCACTGGCCAGCCAGTCTAACCAAATCTGCAAACTCCAAACCCAGCTAAGAGACCCTGTTTTAAAAGTAGGAAGACACCCAGATGTCAACTTCTGGCTTCCCCCTATGTACACCTCTGTCTCATCCTTCTTGTCCTCTGAGCGATTAAGAAGTCAGCGCTCTACCATCTGCAAGAGGACCATCATCAGCAGAGCTTGCTCATGCTCCAAGCTGCTGAGGCTGGGAGCACTACCCTTCTGGGTTTTATAACCTACCCAGCTTGTGGTAGTTTTGCCAGAGCAGCAACAGACTACATACTTGCTGATGAGGCAATTCTGAAGGTGGCCAGAGAAAACCTCCATTCCTAAACTGCTTTCTATGACACTAGCAGAGAAAAACAAAGAGTTAGAAATATGCCCTAGAAAACTAAAATAGCTAAGTTGGAAGAACAACAACAACAACACACACACACACACACACACACACACACACACACACACACACACACAGCCAAACAAGACAGTACAGGGTCTGCAGCCTTGTTTCTGCTTGAGAAGACTTATCTGCATGAGTCCCCACCAACATCCACAGGCAACTGTCTCCTTTCTAGGGCCCCTGAGCATAAACCTTAACTAGCCCCAGAGCTAAACAAGATTTAAACCCTGATGGAATCGTAGTGTTTGTTTTTGAGACAGGTCTTACTACGTAGCTGAGCTGCCTTGGAACTCAGAGCAATCCTTCTGCCTCAGCTTCCCAAGCACTGGGATTACAGGCATGTGCCATCTGTTTGTGTAAGTCTTGGTAAACATTCTGTGCCTTCTGGAAATCTGATTTGCAAGACACACTGTGTGCCAGGGACTTGGAGGATACAACACACTGTGTGCCCCACATTTGGAGTATGAGTCAACGGAGTAGAAGGAAAACCCTGCTCTTACCCAAAAGCCTAGGGAATGACTTTCAGTATGACTTAGGAATGCTCTCTGAGATCTAACAATTATGTATCTTTTTTGGCCACTTTCTGGTTACTTTTTTTTCCTTCTGCCAAAGCCACTGAGCAACTCACTCCAGCCACAGGCTTAAGAAACAGCCAATATTGATTTCAATTTTTTTTTTAAATTGTCTTCCTCCTCTCCCCACTTTGGAGACACGGGGCCATGAGCCCAGACTTGCTTGCCACTCAATTTCTGGCCAGGATGACCTTAAATTTCTGATCCTCCAGCCTCTACCTCCCAAGTGCTGCTGTAAAGGGCCACCAAGCCCAGTTTCTACAGGGTGGTGAATAGAGCCCATGGTTCTTAAGTGGCAGGCAAGCACTCTCCCCACTGAACCACACTCCTAGCCTTTAAACTGCTTGGAATTTCTTTTTCAATTAGAACACTGGTTCAGACACTCTCTCCTAGAGTGAGCCTGTCAGCACATAACTTGGGGATGTGTGGAGCCCCATCTGTTCACTTGGCAGTGGGTTGTCTGTGGCCTCCACAGCTGAAGGCCACATAGCAGCTTGGGGTGGGCAGCTGCCACTGAGCCAACTCCACTCCGTACCTAACCCTCCCCTCCTGGCATCTGGTGGCTGTGATTCATTTGGATTTTGCGTTTGCATGCTTGGACATCAGCTTCGTGCTTTGTGCTTCACTGCACTGGCTTCCTATGTAGATAGATAGATATAGATATATACATAGATACATAGATAGATAGATACATAGATAGATGCATAGATAGATAGATACATAGATAGATACATAGATACATACATAGATAGATACATAGATACATACATAGATAGATACATACATAGATACATACATACATAGATAGATACATAGATAGATACACAGATACATAAATAGATACATACATAGATAGATAGATACATACATACATACATACATAGGTAGATACATAAATAGATAGATACATAGATAGATACATAGATACAGATAGATAGATACATAGATACATAGATAAATAGATACATAGATAGATAGATAGATAGATAGATAGATAGATAGATAGATACAGATAGAGAGATACATAGAGAGCTACATAGATAGATAGATACATAGATACATAAATAGATACATAGATAGATACATAGGTAGATACATAGATCATATATACATAGATAGATAGATATAGATAGATACATAGATAGATACATATATACATAGGTACATAGATAGACAGACAGATAGATAGAGATAGATACATATATACATAGATACATACATACATACATACATACATACATAGATTGATAGAGATTAGGTAGAGATAGACATAAAACCTTCAAATCTAGCTCCTCTTTATTTTGCCACTGCAAACAATTGTTTTATAATGCAATTTATTCATATGAAATTTCGTTAACTTTCTCAGATACAGAAGAGAACAGAATTGGCAGGGATACTGAGTGCGACGGCTATCCCTGGTTGTCAGTCTGACTACATCTGGAATGAACTACAATCCAGAAATGGAGGACTCACCTGTGATCCCCATCTTGAGGCTGGAAGACACAGGCTTCTTACTTGGATCTTAACATGGAGATCTTGAGGCACAGTGGCCATGAAAAAGCTTTAGGCCCAGGCAAGGTAGTACGCACCTTTAATCTCAGGAGATTGAGGCAAGGAGGTCTCTGAGTTCAAGGTCAACCTAGGACAAAGCGAGTTCCAGATCCAGGTGTGGTGGTGCACACCTTTAATATGGGCAACACCTTCTGCTGGAGGCCTACATGAGGACAATGGAGGAAGGAAGGCTCCCTCTTCTGCTTGCACCTGTCAGCACATTTTCTGGAACCTACTTCTTCAGGATCCCAGCTTCTACAGAAGAGCAGCTGAAACAACCAGCCTCATGGACTGAGCAACTGCTAGACTCTTGGACTT
The DNA here is from genome assembly GCF_021556685.1 of Rattus norvegicus. Lineage (NCBI taxonomy): Eukaryota > Metazoa > Chordata > Mammalia > Rodentia > Muridae > Rattus > Rattus norvegicus. The sequence continues at coordinate 32,987,877 of NC_141545.1, forward strand.
CCGGTCCACAGCTGCCCATTGTTGAGTTAGTCGGAATACAGACTGTTAAGTCATTACAATAAATTCCCATAACATATGGAGATATTCCACAAGTTCTGCGACTCTAGAGAACCCTTACTGATACAGTGAGACATGCCTGAAACAGCACTTGGAAGGCTGAGGCAGGAGGATTCCCCCAAAACTCAAAGCCAGCAAGTGGCATATAGCAAGGCCCTAATCTAAAAAGGGGGGGAGGGTAAGGGGTGCAAGATAGCTCAGTAGGTAGACGCTTGTCAAGTTAAGGGCTGGCAATATGGCTCAACAGGTAAGGGTGCTTGCCGCCCAACCTGAAGACCAGGACCCACAAGGAGCAAAACCAGAACTGACTCCTGAAAGTTATCCCCTGACTCACACACCAGACTCCCCAAACAAATAAATGAATGTAATAATAACAACAAAGTATCCTGTACTGCCTAATTATAGAAATTTCTGGAAATAAAAAAAAAGGAGAAAGAACAAAAATTATCTTCCCTTTTATTGAGATCGATAATAACAAGTACCATCAGATTTATGGCATTCCCTGCAGCTTTCCCCTGTGAATACAAACGGAGTTAACAGATGACTATAAAGAGAAGCATAATAGATGAGCATAAATGAATTTGTAATAGCGGTAGAACATCTATGTAATTACACCATAAATCTAATCTCTGGAGTGACTTTCCCAGTGACTAAAAGGTAACGACATTATTTTTAATAATTGTACAATATTCCATCCTTAAACAGCCGCACTTGCTGAGAGTTTTTAGGTGTCAGATTTGTAGACGTAGAATTGATCTTGTAAGACATGTTTACTTCATCATCTATTTGTATAATGTGTGTGTGTGTGTGTGTATTTGTGCATGAGTGTGTGTGTATGTGTGTGTTGCACAAGCATTACTACTCGAAGAGCTCAGAGGAGGGCAGCATATTCTTTGGAACTGGAGTTGCAGGCATTCATAAGCTGCCAGCTATGGGTACTAGGATTCAAACTCCAGTCCACAAGACAGAACAGCAAGCACTCTTAACAATGTATGCTTTCCTGGCGGTCTATGGGTTCGCTCACGTAACCCATTCATTAAAAAACCTATTGCATTCTTACAGTTATTTACCTGTGTGTCTATTGCTCCACATGCGACTACACACTGGTGGAGGGCAGGCAAAAACTTGTGGGAGTTGTCTTTCTCCTACTACGTAGTTCCAAGGGGTTGAGTTGAGGTTGCCAAGCCTGGTAGCAAGCACCCTTACCCTGCTGAGCCATAAGTCACTTTTTTTTTCTTTTCTTTTTTTCCGGAGCTGGGGACCGAACCCAGGGCCTTGCGCTTGCTAGGCAAGCGCTCTACCACTGAGCTAAATCCCCAACCCCTCTTAAGTCACTCTTACAAGCAGCTGGTAACACTAAATCAAATCTTGGGGAGGACGCAAGCGTGGACCACACACCTGCAGTGCGCAGTCAACCCAATTAGGATTTAATCACAGACACTGAACTTCTGCAGGTTGCAGGAGCCCCACCCCTAATAGTGAATTAACTGACTAAGCTGAAAGCAATCAATGCTAAGATGTAAATAACTGACCAGCTGTCCAGTCATCATTTCCTGTGCTCTACTTCCAGTGGCTGTGTCAAGCTTCTGGTTTTGGTTTTCTATGTCACACACACACACACACACACACACACACACACACACCATACCTCACACCCCGCACCCCACCTCCCACCTCTAGTGTCTCTAAGTGCTGTTAGATGGTGTTCTTGATTGGAGTTCTCAAAGCCACCCCTTGCAGCCCTCGTTCAATAATAGGCTTTCCCAGACCTGAGTCACATTTCTCCGTTTCGGTTTGGGCACATAAGCTCTACTAAATTTAATTGGTCAAAGGAACCTTCCTTTTAGCAGTCATTAGGGAGGAAGCTATTATCGTGTTATTTTTCAATTATGGTGTCCTATCGATTTCTGGTGAGGTTGACTTGTTTTACCCTTTCTCCCGTCTCAGCCTGCCAGCTGCTGGAAATACCGATGCCAGTTCACAGACTATTTCCCTGTGTGTACTGAAGCCCCATGGGTTCATCCTAGATCACATGAAGTCCTGGGTTCCGTCCTCCACAACCCATACACTTGTAATCTGTAATTACATCTATAATGTAATCTTCACATCTGTAATCCTAGTGCAAAGGGGGTGGAGGCCGAAGGATCAGGAGTTCAAGGTCATCTTTGACTACACAGCCAGTCAAAGTCATCTTGGAACACACGAGGGTTTGTCTCTAAAACTGAAAAGAAAAATTTAAAAGGAGGCATAGAGATGTAGCTCAGGGCAGAGTGCTTACTTGGTATGTGCAAGACCCTGAGTTAAAATCCCAGGATCACAATAAACAAACAATCAAATCATCTCTCAGTGGTTCTTTGTTCTACCTCTCCTGTCTCTATTGTCCTAGTCACCGTTTCTCACATTGTTTTAACAATGCTCTTTACATATGATTTATTTATAGTGATCAGTGGTCACATTCTGACCTGTTTATTTTTTTTTGTTTCCTTTAAAGTACGTAATTTTTATGTCCATTGCTTTAATGCTTAGAAAGCCATTTTGATTAAAAGAAAAATCCTGCCAACCTATTGAAACTTAAGAGTTTGAGGAAAAAATGCTTTAGAAGTTAAGCAGTTCAAAAATTAGAGCAGATGCTCCTGCCTCAAGACTCCAAGGTGCCTCAGTCTGCAAGGTGCTGGGATTATAGAAATTAGGAGAAAAAAAAAATCAGCTCTGGACTCCAAGACCAAGTTCTTAGCTCAAAGGGACAGAGGGACAGAGGATAGGGAACAAGGAACAAGAGACAAAGATAGGAGAGAAAGGATGAGGGAGAGGGGAACAAGGGAGAGGGAGGAAGGGTATTTGTCCCCAGAGGATAAAGGACTGCCTCTGGATAGAGAGGAGATAGAAGTGGCCCATAGGAAAATGGTTTATAAAGGTAAAGGGGGAGAACCTGTTAAGAAGAGGTGTTTCATTTTTATTTGTCATGTTAATTAGGTGAGCCACAGGGGGCTTTTGATTATCAATATGTTGATAGCTGGACCTTGGTGGTCCACCTCAGGAGGAGGAAGTGGCCAAATAAGGCAATAGACCTTGACTAGCTTTAGGAATGTAACCCAACAGTTTTTAGCAAGGCAGAGGTCATGGGGACAAGCCAGAGCCATGCCTGCCTTGGTCAAGCTGGCCAGGGTCCCTTCAATAGATATGTAACCACTGTTCACAAACTATGACAGTATCTCATGGGCTGGGAATGTGACTCAGTGGATTATGTGTTTTGGTTTTTGGTTTTGTGATCTCCGCATACAGTTGATCCCATCTGGTGTCATAACCCACAGTTTGAAAAGCTGTAGTCTACGAAACGCCATTTCAAACTTGTGTTTTTTTGAAAAGATATTAAAAATTGTTTTTAATTAACTACAGCCATGGGGAGGTAGCTACCAACTGGACAGTGTTTATAGAAAAAAAAATGGAAGTGGAACAGAAAATAACTTAACTAGCTACAGCTTATTCAACTAACTAATGGGTTGGTCACAGTTTAATTAGCCATGTGGTGGCAGGACTCCCTGCAGCCAACTGAATTGGATATTGGTCTGGTCTGTTGGGCCTAGCTATATGCCAATACTGAGCTCAAATCTATGGCCTCCAATACATTTTCATTTAACTTTTCCTACCAAGAAATTAACATCGGAGCTGTGGAAATGACTCCATAGTAAAGTGTTTGCAATACAAGAAAGAGGGCCTGAGATCAAACCCCAGAGCCCGCCTACAAAAATAAAATAAAATTTAAAAAGTTTCATTGTGGTGGTGCTCACAATCTCCACACTGGGAAGGTAGACCAGGAGAACCCCTGGGGATAGAGACCTAACCAACTAGTCTAACCAGTGAGCTCCAAGTTCAGTGGGAGACTGTCTCCAAAAGCAAGGTGGATGAGCATGGTACCCAAGGATTGACAGCCAAGGTGTGTCTTCTAGCCTCTACACACATACATATACAAATGACTACCCATACATATATACATATATCTATATATAGAAACACACACACATTCATACAAAAAAGTTATGAGCACACTGTTGCATAATCCCTCAATACTCTGAAACCAAACTAAAAGGCTGAAGAGATGACTCAGTTGTTAAGAGCACACACTAATCTTGCAGGGGACCAGAGTTCAAGTCCCAGAACCAGCACTAGGCAGCTGACACCCACCTAAAATACTAGCTCTAGGAGATCCGATGCCTCTAACTTCCAAGGGTTCCTATAATCACATACATATCACACATAGAATCCACAAACAAATGTAGGGGCGGTGCTGATGCTAAGGTCCTGTTTCCCAGTTGGTTCTTGATCTGTCAGGAAAGAAAGCCATGGGCCAATTGTTGGACTGTAGGAATAGGCATGACTTCCAGGTCCCTGGATGAAAGGAGAGATTCAAGGGAGAAGAGGAAACCTCACCGTGCTTTGGAGAGAGAAAAGTTGAGCAGCCATGTGAGGTCTTAGGAGGGGTGGCAACATAGGCCACTCCTACAGGCAGTGGTCAGGGGCGTTTAGGAGGGGCTAGATGTGACTGAGCAGCTAAAGTTTAGGGGAGGGAGGTGCAGAGATAGAAGTATTGCTAAGGGCATGCTAGCCACCAGAGTTTAATAATGCCCAGCAATTGTGACAAGAAGACAAGACGAAAATGAACAACTGTATGTGTGACTTTTATCCATGGATTCAAGAGAAGCCGGGTGGAGTTGGTAGCATGGCCCTGTTCCTGGAGCTTAGGCAGGGTAGTAAAAAACTGCAGGCAACAAGCAAATGTGTGTCCTTAAAAAAATCTTTAGAAAATACAACCGTTGGAAACCATCATGCTTTATAGACAATAACTTCTCAAACTGTGAGTTAGGACACCAGATTGGGGTCATCTACACGTGGGAAATCACAAACACTTGGCAACAGTCACAGGGTTCTGACCAGATAACAAACAAAAGATTAATCCAAAATCAAACACAGAGTGTTTCTGCATGTATCGGTCCAGGGTGTGAACTCACGGAAACTGTGGTTCTGAACACACAGCTCATGCCCGTTGCACTGTGTGATACAGTCACGACGTAAGTCACCGACTTCCTGACAACCCTGGGCTCTGACTGGAGACGACTACTGTGTGTTATGGACTACTGTGTGTTAAGGACTACAGTGCTAGTTCTGTACATATGAAGACTTCCGCCCTTCACAGACACATAATGGCTTCATTACTACAGCAAACAAAAGCCAGTTAGAGTTTCCTCTGTCACTCCTCAGCATGTAAGTATCCAATTAGTATACTTCGGGTTTGTAATGTGTTAGGAGGCTTGATTTTTAAAATTAACCTTCAAGTTGACGACATGAATTTCATTTTTTAAAAAAAAATAGCAGCATTGAATTCCGGCTTCGGATTAAGACAGTTTCCAGCACACTAGAACTACATATTTATGCAAAGTGGTAAGGCATCATTCTGAGAAAAGTTTGGCACTGTGTCCTACGGTGTCAAATGTTCACCTAAGACTTAATTACTTCTGTAAAAACAAACAGACACATTTACCTCATTAATGTGCAAATTTGCCTCTCTTTAAATAAATGGTAAAAGATTATGCATACAAAAGTTGTTTTAAGATACTTTTTTTTAAGATTTCTTTTTTTCTTTTTTTTTTTTAAGATTTATTTATTTATATATGTGAGTACACTATCACTGTCTTCAGACACACCAGAAGAGGGCATCGGATCTCATTACAGATGGTTGTGAGCCACCATGTGGTTACTGGGATTTGAACTCAGGACCTCTGGTAGAGCAGTCAGTGCTCTTAACCGCTAAGCCATTAAGATTTATTTTTAACGTGTCTGTAGTGGCACGTGCTCATGCGTGTAAGTGCCTACAGAGGCCGGAAGAAGGTTTCCCCCCCGAGCTGTAGAGTCAAGAAGTTGTGAGCTGTGGCAGAAACTGACTTGTTCTGCAGGAGTAGTCAATACAAGTTCTTACCTCCAAGCCCTGTAATACATTTCTTCAGGATGTTTTAGAAACAAATGCTTTTATTACCCATCTACACATTAAAATATCTTAAGTGACGATGGCCGGCACCTGAGTCCCTACGACCTGCATGGGGGAAGGAGAGAATGCCTGACAGTTGTCCTTCTACCTCCACGTGCACACCATATCATGTACATGTGCATATATACATATACATACATATATGTATATATATATATGTCATATTATTTGCCATGTATATGTATGTGTATGTATACATGTACTTAATTGATTAAATGGAAAAAACCCTCTCTGGTAAGAAGGGTTAACAAGTGCAAATCCTTCAGAAGCCCTGATAGTTGCACCTAAGAACATGATAAATAAGGAGTAACTCAAATTGCCAAGCTAGATGGAAATCGAGATCAGCCACACATCCATAAATAAGGCTGGCTGTTTCATCCTGAAGGTCGTTCTGAGCCTCTCTGTTTTGATCGTAATGAGAGGAGCTTTGGATTCCAGACTCCCAGGGTTTCTGATGCAGACATCCTGGGGTGTGGGATCAAGAAATTTCCTTCTAACAAGTCCCGAGTGATGCTCTCCACCACTGCTGTTGGCCTTTGACAAACCATGCTGGCTCGGATGACTCCCATTTCCATATTTCACACCTAGGAAAATTACTTTGGGCATTCAGGAGCCTGCTGTCAGTCTAACAGCCGCGGTGATGGACATTGCTGTTGAGAGATACTCTGGCTTCATCAGAGGAAAAAGGGGAAGAGCTGCAGTGAGGATCCAGGACTCTGAGAGAGTGGCAAGTTGACACAATATTAGAGGAGAAACATCCAGCTGGTGCCAGATGTGATGAGTGGAAGATGTGCTAGAAAAAGCTCGGCTGATTTAAATAAAAAACGAGGCCGTGATGGTATCTCACTCCTGTCACCCCAGCTGCTTAGGAGGCTTTGAAGAAGTGGTGTCCCAAGTTTGAGTCCAGTCTGAGAAACAGTCTGTGAGTTCAAGGCCAGCTGTGGTAACTCAGTGAGACCCTGACTCAAACAGAGTTGGGGCTGGAGCTCAGTGCTAGAATGTTCACTGAGCATGTGTAAGACCCTGGATTCAATTCCTAGTGACACACACACACACACACACACACACACACACACACACAGAGAGAGAGAGAGAGAGAGAGAGAGAGAGAGAGAAACAGACAGAGAAAAACAGAGACATAGATAAAGAGAGAGACAGAGACAAACAGAAAGAGGGACAAACACAGAGATAGACAGTGATAGACTGAGAGAGACAGAGAAACAGAGAGACAAGGTATAGAGAAACAGACAGAGAGAAGGGGGAGGGAGGGACAGAGAGAAGGGAGGTAAGGAGGACAGAGGAAGGGAAGGGGAAGAAAAGAAAGAGAAAGGACTGGAGTGGGGAGGAAAAGGGGAAAGAGAAGGAAAGAAAAAAGATCTCAAAATTGAAATGTTCTTATATTTTCCAAGCCTTAGTCCCATGCACCAAATCCTGCACAGAAATGAACACACTTCATTTCACAGAACCATCTCCCCTGCAACTTCCCTCAGCAGCCAGCCTCACGCAGGTAACCTCTAGTCTTACACACATAAAAAATAAAACATAGCTATTAATAGATGCTTGACTAGCTGGAGGCTGCTTTTTCTTCACTTTAGCTTTTCCTCTCAATTATGGAAGTAACATATGCCCACTGTTGAGATTTTAGACAACACCTCCACCCTCCTACCACACAGAATGTCACTCTCAACTTCTTAGCCCATCCCCATTCCTTAAAGGCATAGCAGACTTCCCATTGCAAAGTAACTACGTTTAGTCAATTTTTCTCACATGTCGTGAATATGGGGCATGAAGAACCCCCCACTTGCCCATGAGTCAAGAACACAGGCCAGGGTCTGGGAAGGATTTGTGTTGTTGTTGGGCTTTTAAAACTGATTTATTTTTAATTGTGTGTGTGTGTGTTGGGGGTGTATATACACAGGTGAGCACACAGCGTCAAGGGTATTGAATCTCCTGCAACCAGAGTTACAGACCCTTGTGAGCCGCCCAACATGGGGACTAGAAACCAAACGATAGGTTCTTTCCTTAGCAGTACACCCTTATCCATGGAGCCATCTCTCCAATCCAACCATGAGTTGTTGCACAAATGGAAAGTTAGAGGAGGGAGAGAGGAAAAACCAGACATAGCATTGACTGGGACGGAGAGATAGAAGCCAAATCTAGAAAGATTCTGAGGGAGCAGCTGCAGGTGTTGTATGATTCTCCCACAGATAGGGACGAGTCCATGGGGGTGCCGAGCAGTCCTGTAGTTAGGTATTCTGGGACTGAACAAGTCAATTTAGTAAGCAGGTCTGGTTGGAGCCCATTATCTAAGGATAGTGATTTGTACACATAGAGGAGGGGTCAGAGGTCATTCTCAACTGTCAGTCAGATGTTTTCCTCCTTGTTTTCTTCAGACAAAATCTCTCACTGACACAGAACTCACCAAGTAGGCTAGGCTTGCTGGCCAGTAAGACATCAAGGATTCACCTCTGCATCCCAGTCTCAGGTTATTAACCCACCACCATGACAGGATTTTGTTTAAAAAAAAACCAAAATCCATAGATTCTGGAGATCAAACATCATGATGATGCAACAAACACTTTACAGAGTCATTTCCCCAGCCTCCAACTCGTGCACTCTGCTAGGACACTGACTTGGTCTTGGATCTTGCACAGATCTATCTGTGTGGCAGACTAGACATTGTCACCGTCTTAAGAACTGAATGTGACCCCCACCCCCATCATTATGTTGAATGCTCAGTAACCTGTTGCTGGTGCTATTTTAGGAGGCTTTAGAAACTTATTAGGAGGTGGCATCCAGCTGGAAGAATTAGGTCCCTGGAGGGTTATGTCCTTGAGGGTCCATCATCTCTGGCCACTTCCTGCCTCATGTAGGGATCACAGTTATGCCCCAGTACACCTGAGTCTTGATGTGGTACTCGGGATGGAACCCAAGCTGTATGCATCCTAAGCCAGATCTCTATCAACAGAACCGCATTTCCAGGCCCCCTTTTCAATAGTTTAAGTGTAGAAGCCCTGTTGCCTTTTCTTCAGAAGGAAGATACTTAACAGGGATGGCTGGGTGACCACTGGGGTTAACAGTGGTGTTGAGTCTGCTGAGATCCTCATTATTATCCTTGTGATTGTTTGCAGTCTACAGACTTGTAGAAAAGCCCAGAATAGTTCCTGATGTCAAGGAAGAGAGATTGTTAAAGGGTTCTTGAAACAAATGAGCTCATGTAGACACCAAACAGTAACATACTCTCTCTCTCTCTCTCTCTCTCTCTCTCTCTCTCTCTCTCTTTCTCTCTCTCTGTCTATCTCTCTCTTTCTATCTCTCTCTGTCTCTCTCTGTCTCTCTCTGTCTCTGTCTGTCTGTCTCTCTCTCCCTCTCCTCTCTCTCTCTCTCTCTCTCTCTCTCTCTCTCTCTCTCTCTCCTCTCTCTCTCTCCAACCTAAGGGAGACATTTTAGAATACAGATTTGGTCCTAGTGTGTAGTACAAGGAAGGAGCTGAGGACCACACTTCTCAGTGGTCACAATCAGTCGGTAGTATTGTTTTATAGCAATTCCCACCACAGATGGAGGCTTCTCAATAAGCAGGAGGCAAAGAAAACTTACAAGGCTCAGAAAGTTCCTAAGGTTTACAAGATTCCCTCCCCAGGGTTTTATATATAAGCAGTAACAGTTGCTGGGGACAGGAGCTTCTCATCTGAGCTGCCTATAAGTTCTGACTAGAGCTCTAAGGACACAGATGTTTTTGAGTTGTACCCATGCTAGAATGGGTTTTTTCCAGTGACTCGTGGTGGCCTTTGAGTTGTCCATGCTCCTATAAGTAACTCTTCACCCACATTCCTGTAAACAACCCCAGTAAACTCACTAGTCTGCTAAGTTTGACTTTCATCTGCTATTAGTGCCCTTCCATCCGTCATTGCTCATGTATCCCCAGGAACATTGAGAAGGCAGGCCATCCCCCAGCAGGGCATCCAAGCCCTTTCCTTTCTACCTCTCCATCATTACAATACATCAAGTCCCAGGGCCAACTTCAAACAGAATTTCTTAGTTTCTCCCCCACAATATTCCTACAATAATGTCAAGTTTCCAGGAACTTGATATATATAGAAGGAGAAGAATACAATGAAGTTTCCAGTTATCAGCTGAACCCTGGAGTGGGTGCCTATAATTCAAGCACTTGAGGCTGAGACAGGAAGATCAGGGTTTGAGGCCAGCTTAGGATACATAGTGAGACCCTGTCTCAGAAAGAAAACAAAAGTTCTGGCTGGGGAAATAGATTGGCTGGTAAAATACTGTCATACAATCATGAGGACATGAATTTCATTCCCAGAACCCTTCTGGAAGTCCAGGTGTGGTAGGTGTGGGCAGGTAGTCTAGGCTCTGCCCCACAGTTACCTGGCAAAGGCATGAGTGCCTGACTTACTGTAAAAGGGGCTGCCTTCCCCCTCCTCTCTTTCTTGCTGTTTTGCTCTTGCTCCTGCTCCTTACCCTTTCTGTTCCCCTTCCCCTTCCCCTTCTCTCTCCACCTCTACTCCTCTACTTTCCCGCTCTCTCTCTCTGCCTTTCTCTGTCTCTACTACCCTCTCAACTCCCCTCCCCATATCCTGAATAAACTCTATTTCTGTACTCTACCATGGTGTGGCTGGTCCCTGAGGGGAAAGAGATGCTTCAGCATGGGACTGCAGAGGCACCCCCTTCCCCCACACCGTACCTTGCCTCCACCAAAACATATTCCTGGTTTCCCTTATCTTTTTTTTATAAAACACAACAGTAGCAGGTACTTGTACAATTCCAGCACCAGAGAAGCAGAGATGGGGAGAGCTCTGGGAATCTCTGGGCAGCCATGGTGATTTTACAAGGCCATGGGAGACTATGGAGAGGGAGAGACAGAGACAGACAGAGAGACAGAGGCAGAGACAGAGAAAGAGGGAGGGAGGGATGGAGAGAGGGAGGAGATGTTGGCTTAGGACAACATCCGAGGTTATCTTTGGGCTTCTACATGTACACAGACCCACACATACACTAAGGTTTTACAAGTTGTGACTTCCTATCTAAGAGGCTCTTGAACTGGAGGCCAGGGACTCTGTGAGCCTCACAGACAGGCACAGAATACACCATTTGGACCAGACCATCTAGAACACAATTTCCAGGCCATATCCCTCAGGAAGGAAGCTGTGGGTGCAGCTGGTTAAATCCTGCCATCTCCAACATCAATTCCCTGCATAAATGCTGTAGGTCATAATTTTAGGACTGGCACCAAGCAATAGACAGGTTCTTTTTTTTTCTTTCTTTCTTTTTTTTTTTTTAGAATTGCAGTTGATTTTATTTTACTCTTGGCAGTGTCGCCTAGAACTCCAGTAAGGAAAGAGCATCAGAAAGCAGATTTAATTAGGAAGATGAGCTCAGTGCTTAGTAAGATTCCTTGTCAATGATGTGGAGAAGTGCCTCTATCTTTGTGTTTCCTCTAAGGTAGGAGGAATTCAACGCCCAGAAAAAGCAAGTCTTGTGACAGCAACATCAGGAGTGGAAGCTCAGGCAGGGGAGATAGCTCAGCCTGTAAGTGCTTGCTTAGCAAGCATGGGGACCTGAGTTCGGTTCCCAACAGTCATGTTAAAATCTGGATAGGCGCATGCAACTGTTGGGGGAGACAGAAAGAGGTGGATCCTTGGGATTCTCTGGTGAGCCCAGCCTAATTGATAAGCCCCAGTGAGAGACTCTGTCACAAAATAAGGTGGCCAGCTCCTGGGGGACAACACTTGAAGGTGACTTCTAGCCTCTACGCACATGTGCACATATATGTATGCATATCTTCGTGCACACGCAAACACCCTGGAAGCCTGATTAAAGGATCTTTACCCTTTCTGAGAGCTAGCCTCTGCCATAGCCCCAGACAGCCCCTATTACCTGACTTCACTGGCAGGTAGTTTTCTCCCATACTTAAAAAAGACAATGAGGGCCAGGCATGGCGGAACATACCTGTAACCCTAATGTTGGAGAGGCAGACATAGGTAGATCCCTGTAACTCACCGGCCAGCCAGTTTAGCCTACTCAGTGCTCTTTAAGCCAGTGAGAGACTCTGCTTCAAAGAGAAGGTGGATGGTGCCTAAGGATGCCCACTGGCCGCCATACACATGTGCATACATGTGCGCATGCCCTTACAGAAGAATGCATACGCGCGCGCAGGCGCACAAAAGCTCAGTCTAAAAGTTCTCACGCATTGTGCAATGCACTCTCTTTTATCCTTCAAGTTAAGAGAGGCTAGCGTCTATGGACAGGCCCTGATGGTGGAGATCTGAGAACAGGTTGCCAGCCAGGGCAATGAGGCTGCCTAAAGGAACCTCAGCCAAGCCCTTCTAATAATCGCAGCAGGCATTTTGACAGCCATCCCCTGAGAGATCCAGAGCCAAAACATCCAGCTGAGCTGCTCTCTAATTCCTGATTTACTGAAAGTGTGAGACCTGCAGAGTTACTCATTGTTGTGGGCTCTGGTGATCGTGATGCCAAGTACCTCTGCCTCAGCGAGAACTGGATACCGGGCTCTGATTGAAAGTCCTGCCTGTCTCTTAGCAATGGTATCCTTTCTACAGTAGTGTCCCCTCCGGAATATCAGAGTCAGAGACTGGCCTTTCTGCTCCTCTTTCTTCTGCTAGCTTCAACCACTGCCACAGACCGAAACAGATACATTCGTGCAAGTGTGTCACCTGCACATGTGCATACGTGCACACAGCCCTCTCTTAACCTCCGAGCCCCAACCCCCTACCCTTCCCACTCCCCCCATTCCAGCCACCCAAGCACGGAGGCCCTGAACTTCTCTCCAGGCAGGGATGGCTGCTGCCAGTGTTTCACACCCTTTCTCAAGCTGCCTCTCAGTGATCAAGTAGTAGAGCAGAGGTGGAGTACAGCAGTTGGATACTGACCATGCTCCTCTGTTTGCTGGTTGCTGTTCTGTGCTGGTGGGAGTAACTGCAGGAGTGAGAAGGAGCTGCATTCCAGGGATCATTTAAGTCTCAAAGCACGGGGATGGGGATGGAGATGGGGAGACGGCTCAATTGGTAACATGCTTGCCTTACAGGCAGAGGGGCCTGAGTTTGATAACCAGGTCTTCCTCTCCACGCACACACACAGACACACACACACAAAATCTAAACCAACCAAACCAAACCAAACAACAACAACACCTGTGTGTGGCAGCCTGAACTTGTAATCTAAGCAACTGGGGAAGCTGGAATAGGAAGATTCCAAGGGCTTGCTGACCAGCGAAGCCAGCTCAATCAGTGAATTCCAGGACAGTGAGAGTCCCTGCTTCACTCAAAGGTAGATGGCTCCTGAAGAAGGACATGTATGTGCGTGCATACACAGGGACAGTCACGCACGTGCAGTCACACAAAGGACACTTTCAAAAAGAAGTCACCTCAGGTGCAACTTCCCCACCCTTGGCTCACTGTGCCGTGTTCCAGTGTCTTCTCACTCCAGAGGAGGGAGAGCTACAGTATAACAGACCCAGAGAGCCTGTGATCATGCTGGCATGACGGAACTGTGCTAAAGAGAGTCAGTGTCATGTTAGAAAACACTGGTCATGGAGAGGCCATATGGTAAAAAATCTGGAGAACGGGGGCCGCCGTGTGGGATAGGGATATGATGCCTATAGTTCGTTCCTTCCTTCCTTCCTCTCAGATGGCACCAGGAAAAAGAACAGAGCTCAGGTGCCCTGTGGCATCTTCCTAGGCTAGGGCGGACCATGAAAACAGAGCACAGTATAGAAAGAACTCATGGTAAAGGGCAGATGGTGGGGGACAACTTGTCCTTTCCTGAACGGGCTCAACCTGGACGGGCTGAAGAATGGCACTGTTGTTTGAAGCCAAAATGTCTCCTCCAGGGTTATGGTTTAAATTCTCTGATGACTCCATTTTGGGACATTATGGGCTCTCGAGAAGACAAGTCACTAGAGTAAGATCCTTCGGGGATGTGACGCCTGACTCTTTCCCGGTTTCTTTCCTCTTCTTGTGCCCACTGTAAAGTGAGTGACCATCTCTCCTGTGTCACATTCTCCCATTGCCATATGAGGCATGGCAAGTCCCATGGCCGTGATGTGAACGTGGCCACCTGAATCCTCTGAAACCGTGAGCCAAGAGGAGTCTTTCTTCCTCTAAATTGTCTCTGTCATCTATTTTTGTCACAGCCAAATGAAAGGTATTTACGTGCTCATTGGCTATATGTTAGGTAAGTACCTGAGTAAGATTTGAGATGAGGAAAAGGTAATCGTATGCTTATCTATCTTAGGAAAGTGTATTTACTAAAGAGAAAACTGTTTTAAGAAATCAAGGGAATACTGTGTTTTGATGGTGTTTGCAATATTTTAATTTATTTTTTTTCCTGGTTTTTATTTGTTTCCGTTTGCTGTCACTTTGGTTTAGTTTTTTGCTTTTGTGAGACGGGGTCTCACCCTGCAAACTTTGTATCCCAGACTGGCTTCAAACTCAGAGCAATTCTCCTGCTCCAGTCTCCTAAGTACCAAGATCACAGGTCTGCACTCCTCTGCCCGGCTTCTGTAGCATTTTAGACGCCTAAGAAGAAATTCCATTCAATTGAACTCAATAACGTATCTGGCTCATGTTTTAAAAACAAAGATTAATGACCCATTCCCCCAATTCCATACCCATAAAATAATAGTCACATCTTAAAATGAGACGTGAAGTAAAAATGATTTAGTGGCACTCTTAATAATTAGAATGTGGGCATCAGTAATCTCCAACAAGGATTCACAAGACAGGACTGGCTGCAGATTTATAGAACTGGATGCAGGTCCTTAGATAAGACCGACATGTCTTATAAAGGGCAGGAGTAGTGTCAAGCTCCAATACAAGCTACCATCTACCCTGCCAGTGGGGAAGCTCCTGGGATTGTCAGGTTTGAGCTGGAAGCTACTGAGACCAAGATTACCTGTATACATACATACATACATACATACATACATACATACATACATACACACACACACACAAATGCATACACACACGGAGGAAAAAAAGAGACATACTTCCTATCTCTCTCTCTTCTCCTCTCTCTCTTCTCCTCTCTCTCCCTCTCTTCTCTCTCCTCCCTCCTCTCTCATGTCATCAAAACTGTCATAGAAGAAATGAAAGCTAGCACGCTGTGATGGCTTCTGAACCAGTATGCAATCCTCACTTTCCCAGAAGACGTTTACTAAGCACCCTGAGCAATCAGGGACTACGGTAACCACACACCCCGTGACAGACACACACAAGGGGACCAACTCCTGTCACTAAGAGGACAGACACATCTGATCGGAAGCACGTCCTACAGAGCCCTTGGTGACTGCATGGCATAGAGCCACCACCTCTCCCCCCACCCCACTCCCAGCACGTCTAAGGAAGGCAGAGGTCCTCAACCGGTGGGATGGTGACCACTTTGTTGAGTCACATATCAGATATCCTACATATCAGATATTTACATTATGGTTTGAAACTGTTACAAAATTACAGCAATGAAGTAACAGTGAAACAATTTTATGGTTGGGGGGGTCACCACAACATGAGGAACTGTGTTAAAGGGTCAGTAGAGAGCCTTCCTAATTAGCATTAGGAAGGGTGAGAACCTCTGCTCTAAGAGGAGACCTCTTCTCTATCTCATGGAACTGAATTCTCTTCAGAACCCCTCTCATGCCTATTTGCCGATAGTGTTAATAATTCCCCCCAGTAAACCTCTTACCCAAAAGGACAACCTGCTTCACTGTTTCTCTTGAACCCCTACACTGAGAACTTTCAAGAGCTTAGCTCAAAGTAAGAATTATCATAGGCCATACCAATGTCCCCTTTTCAATGCCTTGAGGAGAAAGCCCTTTATGAGTCAGATGTGGAAGAATTTCACCTCCACAAATGCAAACTCTGTTCCAAGGAAAAGACGTGGGGAGACAGCTCAAACCGTAACAGAACATAGCATAGAGTTCAACTGAGAGATACAAATTCAAAAAACACCCATCACCCAAGTCCAGGAAGGTCCATTGCAGTCGGAATAAATACCCAACACTTCATAGTCAAAGCTAGTTGATCCCAGAAAACACGATACTGCCCGACTTAATCTTATGTGAAAATCTCACTTACCTGCCAGAAGATACTGTCTATCGTATTTCCAAGAAAACCATCTCGACCTTCGGATGATACCAGCTTGGGTCCAAGAATCGTCATGAATTCATCAAAATCTACCTGCCCATCTCCTGGAAGGAGAAAGAGATATATGAGTGAAAACTACCATAAACATGATCAATAGCCCCTGATGCATTTAACAACTCTTTTTCTCTTTGGCATGACCTAAATAAAATGAAAAGATCTGCTGATGTAACTGAGAATTGTTTAACGCTGTTCATTTTTTCCCCTGGTACTGGGAACTGAACCCAGGTGCCCAAGCATCCTAGGTAGGTGCTCTCCCACTGAGCCACGCCCCCAGCCCCTCACTGGGGGATCCTAGGCAGGGGCTCTCCCACTGAGCCACTTCCCCAGCCCCTCACTGGGGGATTCTAGGCAGGTGCTCTCCCACTGAGCCACGCCCCCAGCCCCTCACTGGGGGATCCTAGGCAGGGGTTCTCCCACTGAGCCACTTCCCCAGGCCCTCACTGGGGGATTCTAGGCAGGTGCTCTCCCACTGAGCCACGCCCCCAGCCCCTCACAAATCTGTGGGGCACTTTCTCGACGAATGATTTGTGCGAATGATGCCAGCTACTCCTAGGAAAGTGATCTGGGATGGCGTTAGAAAATAAACTGAGCAAGCCATGAGGAACAAGCCAGTAAGTAGCGCTCCTCCATGGCTTCTGCTTCAGTGCCTACCTCTAAGTTCAGGTTCCTGCCCCACTTCCCTTCATGATGAACTATGATCTGGACACGTAAGCTGAAATACCCCCCAACCCATGGGTTTTTTTGGTCACAGTGTTTTATCACAGCAATAGAAACCCTAAGACAGTATTCTACACTAAACCAAGTCCCCGGAGTGCCTCACTGGCATATGCTAAGTATTAACTTACCTCTGAGCCACATTCTGGCCCCTCACTAGAGGATTCTAAAGAATCATTCTACAGCTGAGCCATATCCCCAGCCCAGCCCCTCACCTGGGGATTCTATGCAAGTGTTCTGTCACTGAGAAATATTCCCAGCCTTCTGTTTACTTTGGTTTAGAGACAGGATCTTACTAACTTGTCCAGGCTGGCCTTGATTTCACTTTGTAGCTTAGGATGGCCCTTAGCTTGCAATCCTCCTGTCTCAGCCTCATGAATAACTGAGACGATAAGCCTTCCCGACCAACGTCCGGTTTGTTTTAAAATGTTAAGTTATCACAATGAAGTAGCAGTGATTGGTAAATTTAATATTATACATTTCTGCACCTCTTTTCAAAAGCAGTCTGTCAGACTTTGTTGTTGCTCAGGCTGGCCTCAGACTTGCAATGGAGCTAAGGATGACATTGACTTCTGATCTCCCCATCTCCACTTTCCAAGTGTCAGGATCGCGTGCGTGTGCCATCATGCTCAGTTTATTCAGTGCTGGGGATGGACCCAGGACTTTTGTACATGCTATGTAAGAACTCTATTGACCAAGCTACATTTCCAGCCCTACAAGTCTTGACCCTATCGTTTCCTCTTGTTCCTAAGTCAATCCTGTGCTGCTTTATTCATGCATACAAAGTGTGTAGGTGTGCACACCTGTCGCGTACATACACACTCACACACACTAGCTTAGCAGTGTAGCATCTAAGCTTTTATAAGTATGCACTTTGATAGTCACAGCAGGATGAAGTTCTTGATGAGACATTTCTCAGTGCCTTTCCCCATCATTAAGCAATTCATGACTGTATTCTACCTAAATGTCCAGCCACCCCCTCCTACTTAGCATGACCACACCTCCCGTCCGCTGCTTCTCTATACCTCAAATTGTCCAGCCATGTGTGACAAAAGTCACAACGTCATCCTTGAAACTGAACATCAATATAGTCATTATGTCTAAAGGGTTTAACCCCTTAAATACTTGTTAAAATTCTCTCTGTCGTTTCTCCAGGAGATGATTCCCTCTAACAAGGTTGGTGGGACAATGCTTCCACGAATCAATACTTGTATTTGAGATCCTGGCACCACACTGCTGCCTCTACATCATCTTCCATACGGTTTGAAATTACTGTACAAAGCAGATACAACACTGTTCTACAAACTTCAGTGATATTTTAACCCAAAACTAAGAAAACCACCTCAGTATACTTTCCAAGCCTGCCTCTTTCTCTTGTAGCCTTATTATCCCCACCATTGCATAAAAAGCAATGTGTTGTTTTCACCTCTGGTTCTATGTGCCTGCTGCTATGTCCCCCGAGGGATGTCTTTATCTATGATCTTCCTGGGGAATACCACCTTGTTCTCAGAGTAGGAACTACAATGCTGTTATTGTTTTATTGCTTCCTGGCCATACCTTATCTCACCAGGAAGAACCTGCCAAATTTTCTTTCTCATCAGTATTTATGTAGCTATTTGATCAGAATTGAAACATTCCCTGATGGAAGGAAGAGGGAGTTCACAAGACTCAGGAGACTCAGGAAACTCATAAGACCCAAGAAGCTCAGGAAACTCATAAGGCCCAGGAAGTTCAGGAAACACACAAGAATCACAAGGCCCCTCTCCAGTGGAGTTTTCAGTGTCTCATCTGCCTTCAAGTGACCTATGACACTCTATGTAATCCTTTACTTGTACTTGTATAAGTAACTCCTGTTAACTCATTGGTTCAACAAACTAGCAGAATCATTCCTTTGCTCTGTTATTGGTGCCTACCTGAAGTGAACAAATGTTTGTTCACATTATCCCAGGAAAAGTCCCAGCACAGTCTCCTACAACTTCATGTGCATCGGGACAGAACTTACCACCTTGTGATCCCGTCTGGGTTTGCCTTACTCCCCTACCCCCTGAACTCGATTATGGAAGGTCAGAGAGCAAAGCAGTTGTATGACTATTTCCTATGAAATGAGAAGTCTCTCCCGGAGAAAGGTTCTTTTTGATTAGGGGAAGTCAACAAAACTTACCAGGCACAGAAAGCCCCTAGAATTCACAAGATTCAAAATGCCCCTTTCAGCGTTACATAAGTAGCCACTATCGGGGGCAGAGCAGGTCTCCCACCTGTTATCCAAGTACAGGGAGCTCTAAGATGAAGCCTTTCTGAGTCATCACCCATGCTGGGCAGATTTTGGTGATACAGCTGCCTGTGAGTCACCCGTGCTCCTGTAAGCAATCCCAATATACCCACTGGTTCACAGAAGTAGACCACAGTGGAACCATTTCTTCGGTTTGTCATCTGTGCTCTATTTGGAGGCGAATAGACATTTGTTCATGTCTCATCAGGAAAAGTAGCCCCAGAAGGCATCTATGTAGACTGATTGACAGAACAGGTATTCAGAATATGCTTGGAAAATGAATAAGTTTTCCCTTGTTCAGTTAAGCATCAATTGGTTTTTTTGAGGCAGGGGGGTATTTTGTTCTGTTTTCATGCTAGAGCTGGTACTCACCAAAAAGTGTTTGTCAAGTCAACTTTCCAGGCCAAAGTCAACTCTCAGGGCATTGAGTGACCCCCAGCAAGTCATCAACATGGCGTTAGGAACCCTTACTACCATCTAAATTGGCAACACAACCAACAGCTTTCCACCTCTTTACCTAAGCTCCAGTAGTATGCCAAAATAAAGACCCAGAAATTAATCTACTCTCAGAGTGTCTGTGCTTCCAAGGAGCACTCGTTCAAAACCTATGCCCAGTGGCCAAGTAGATGTCATCATCAGGATGTCAATAACTCAGTACAGATTGTCTAGGAACACACTGCCTGGTAGATGAAACTCCTGGGAGGATCAGGGAGGTGAGACAAGCTAGAGGGAAAAGGAAGATTAATCTACCAAATGGGGTGGAGCAGTCAATGAGATGCTGAGTGGAAATCAATTTTTCTTTCCCCGTTTGACAAGATAAAGGAAGCTGGAAGTTCACCCTTGCTGGTATGCTACGAATATGCTGACAAACAATGACTTCGCCTTGGCCACTCAGATTAGCAAGTACCTCTGAATAGAAAACTCTCCAATGTGATGCTGGCGGAGACACGGGAGAGGATGACTTC